>NC_041392.1:690762020-690762733 GCF_002162155.2 Triticum dicoccoides | reverse complement strand
TATATTCTGATCTCGTTCGCTATCAGGAGTTCACGAATATAATTGCTAAAACAAACAAAACAAATGGTGATGTCGTCAGGAATCCAAAGCTGGGAGCTGGCACGTGCCGATGACGACCGGCGACGACATTGAGAGGCCGCGGCAGTGGGTCTGCGCCACCAGGAAAACTTCGGAGAGACCATCTTGTCCAGCGCCCCAAGCTCACGCCACTAGAAAAACTCCGGAGAGACTGTCTTCTCCGCCGCCCCAGGCTCGCGCCAGTAGCAAAACTTCGGAGAGATCGTCTTCTTCACACTAAGTGAGGTTAAGTGAGATTGGTTGGTAGCCTTTGGTAGATCTCATGTTCGTGCCATGGGGCGCGTGAGCATACCATAAATTGCCAGCAGACCGCGTCCGTCCGTGGTTCACGGTGGCCGGCGGAATGGCTATATAGGGTGGAAACACCACCTTACTGGCAAAAAAGCTTTGTTGCTGGAGTGTATGGAAAGCCTTCCCCTGAGGATTTTCATGCGGACAGCGAGCACTGGAAGTGGGCGATATGCAATTCGTATATGGAAGGCCTGGGTATTAATTGGTCTACGGAGGGTAAGACCACATCACATCATTGATCATTTTTGAGCAATGCTACACATACGTAGACTTACGTTGAGTTTTACATAAATCTTCACTTGGCAAATTCTGATTGGCAGTACAGGGGATGAGGGACCCACCCA
>NC_041392.1:690752081-690761818 GCF_002162155.2 Triticum dicoccoides | reverse complement strand
AATGTAGTGAAGGAAAGTTACGTAAGGCTTTGTAATTTGGTTCGTAGGTGTAGTATTATTTTAGTATCGAAAAGAATGGAAATGGTGCCATCAATGTTATCAAAGTTTAGATCAAGAGTTCTTCTCAAGTCGTGTAGCAGAAAATTGTTTCACATTGCAGCACAGCACATTAATCCTGGGACACGCTTCCTGTAGTAGGTTTGGATCAGCTTTTGGGAAACATGAAGGTGCGGGTCACGAATGTAGTTCCCATCGATTCGCCCAGTCTCACTCCCAACCATATACCAGTGCAGGCGGCTTGGGCTCTACCACGACTGGTGCGAGTAGTTTAGCACCTACCCGAGAGAGAAGCTACGATCTCGTGCACGCGAACCATCTCTTCTATAAGATTAAGAAGAGGTAAGGCCTTTTTTTTGGGAATGAAGAAGAGGTAAGGTCTTGACAGCAGACCACTGTCAATGATCAAATGTTGTTTAACCTGCTGAATATATTCATGGAAAAAATGTTGTCCGTTGTGGTTGCGGATAGAACACGAGTTGGACTTAGACTCGGGTGCTGGATGTTGTCGTTGTAGGTGTAAACTGCTGGCTGTGATTGTGGAGGTGGGCCGGGTAGTGAGGCCAGAAGGGAGGCTGATTGTCAGGGACGATACGGAGACGATACCCGTGGTGGAGACGATCGTCAAGTTGCTGCACTGGGAGGTCTGGTTGTCATGCTCCCAGGACAAGGAAGGCCTCCTGTTTCTGCAGAAGACCATGTCCATGTGGATCCAATGAATCTGCTGTGCGTGCTCAGCTCGGGATTAATAAGAGACGGGTTTACATCGTCCTCGGAGGAGCCAACTTCAAAACCCACATTCATGCACAGCACGGGTACATGCACTTGCTCTTCAAAATCCACATTCATTTGCCACCCTACATATAACGTAATCATTCATTTGAAATGACTTGACTTACTGATTAAACAAGATAGTACAACGGATTGAAGATAGTAGAATGGACTGGACAAAAAACATTGAGCAATAGCTGATAAAAACAGAGTAGTTTCAAGTTCTTCAAAGTTTATTTCAAAATTTAAGGCACGTTATCTACGGATGCACAAATAAGTTACAACAAATATAAGTAATTGCCTCTCTCCGCTCTTTGCATCTTCACGTCCTCTCCAACCTCCGACAAAGTAGATGTCGAGGACAAGGTAGGTCATACAAGCTTCCATTCAACGCCACCTCAAAATGATTCTTTGGTAGGCCAAAACTCACTTGTAAAAGACAAAAAAAGGATTCAGCAGGTGTAGGTGTAGCCACTGGTAAAATCTTAGGCGAGACAAACACTCGGCGTGGCCATCATGGAGATCTTAGGCGAGACAAAATTTTCCAGGTGCAAGTCGCAAGGAACAGCATGGCCCAAAAGGTTGCTCGCGATCTTGAGGTGGTGTGTGCATTTTCCTGTGAGTGGATCGTAGACTTGCAGTGTTGAAGTCGTCGTTGTGTACAAGTTTATGCTACTGTACACATAGAGAAGCAACTTTCGACCATCACGCATCACCGTCAAAAGCATCACCAAATCACGTGGTGAAGCCATTGGTATGGTGTACGCCTTGATCCAGGTGCCTTTTGCGGGGTCATTTAAGAGCCATATGAGCCATATGTTGATTGAGCTCTCTTGAACGATGCATAGAGTGTCATTAAGCTTCACCATACATATTGTTTGTGTCTTCCCCTATAGTTGGTCACCAGATGTCATCGGGGCCTTGATCGACGGCCTCCATTCCCCACTTTCAAGATCAAGCCGGAGTATATGGTGATAGTCCTCGTCCACGTGCGAATGGCAAAGGAAGTGCATGACACCATTGATCGTGATCGTGGTTATAGATGGTACAGACTAGTTCTGAAGGAGACTGCATCTGCCTTCACTTGGCGCCATCTTCTTTTTTTTCAAAAAGGGGGGCTCCCTGACCTCTGCATCAGAGTGATGCATACGGCCATCTTATTAACCAAATAACAAAAAGTGTCAACAAGGTTCAAAAGTCTCCAACTGAAAAAAACAAAAAGGCAGCTCACACAGAGCCTAAAAGGCTAGATACACAAACTAGCCAGGAAAAGACGCCACAACCGGCTGGCTAAAAATAGATAGGTAAACTAATTGCCTATCCTATTACATGACCGCCATCCAATCCGGTTAAAGATATCCCGAACTACCATCTCCCAACGGATAGATCCAGTAACCAAATGCTCCCTGGCCTCCATCGGAGTGAGTAGCGACCACGAACGGATCACTGCTGTAGCTCGAAAAATAACCTACAAAAAATGAATTCGTGATGTTCTGTTAAAAACCAAATCATTCCTGCAATTCCAGATAGTCCACAACAAAGCGCAAACTCCAACCCGAATATGTCTTGCTAAGTCAGGCTCAACCCCATTAAGCCATGTCCCAAATAATGCGTTGACAGAAGTCGGTGGAGTAATATTAAAAGCAATATGGGTCGTCTGCCAAAGAACTTTGGCCAATGGGCAATCAAAGAATAGATGCTTAATCGTCTCATCCCGATCACAGAAACTACACCTAGTAGGTCCTGTCCAATTACGCTTTATCAAGTTGTCCTTTGTTAAAATAACTTGTTTATAAATGAACCACATAAACACTTTAATTTTTAAAGGAACTTTGACAGCCCAGACATACTTGGAAGTTGGAATGGAGTTCGAATTAATAACATCAATATACATTGATTTAACTGTAAATACTCCAGATCTAGTCAACTTCCAGCGTAATTCATCGGGTTGGTGAGAAAGTTGAACCTCCACCAGTCTCCTAACTAGATGGAGTCATTCTTCCCAATGATTGCCTGCTAGCGACCGTCTAAACTGAATATTAAGGAGGATAGATTGAAATACTGTTGCCACGAACACCTCACGTCGTTGAGCAATCCGATATAAAGACGGATATTGAATGGCTAAAGGTGAGTCGCCAAGCCAAGTATCCTCCCAGAAACGTGTACTTGCACCTTTTCCAATAACAAACCTCGTCCTATTGAACATTGATTGTTTGACTTTCATTAGTCCTTTCCAGAAAGGCGAATCAGTCGGCCTGACTGTGACCTGGGACAATGTTTTAGTCTGGAGGTACTTGCTGCGTAGGATCTGCGCCCACATGGCCTTAGTCCCGGAAGAAAGCTTCCACAACCACTTACTAAGAAGGCATTTGTTCTTAACTTCAAGATTTTCAATACCAAGACCCCCTTGGTCTTTCGGTCGACAGATGATGTCCCATTTAGCAAGACGGTATTTTCTTTTAAGTTCATCACCCTGCCAAAAGAAGCGCGACCGATAGAAGTCCAGTCTTTTCCTAACACCAACTGGGACCTCAAAGAACGATAATAAGAACATAGGCATACTCGTGAGCACCGAATTAATCAAGATCAAACGGCCTCCGTATGACATGAGCTTACCCTTCCAGCAGCTCAGTTTCTTCTCAAATCGATCCTCGATGCACTTCCATTCTCTGTTTGTCAGCCTACGATGGTGTATCGGAATGCCAAGGTATGAGAAAGGTAAACTCCCCAACTCGCACCCAAACAATTGCCTATAAGACTCCTGTTCGTCTTTGGCTCTACCAAAGCAGAATAACTCGCTCTTATGAAAGTTAATCTTTAACCCGGTCAATTGTTCAAAAAGGCATAACACCAGCTTCATATTTCTCGTCTTGGCCAAATCATGCTCCATAAAGATGATTGTATCATCAGGGTATTGAAGGATGGATACACCTCCATCAACAAGATGAGGTACCAAACCACCCACTTGACCATTCTCCTTAGCCCTTCCTATCAAAATTGCTAACATATCCACCACAATGTTAAACAAGATAGGGGACATCGGATCTCCTTGTCTGAGGCCTTTATGTGTCTGGAAGTAATGACCTATATCGTCATTCACTTTAATTCCCACACTCCCTTTTCGCGTAAAGGATTCGACCTGTCGGCGCCAGGCTTCATCAAAACCTTTCATACTCAATGTCTGTTGGAGGAATGGCCACTTGACCTTATCGTACGCTTTTTCGAAATCCACCTTAAAAATTACTCCATCTAATTTTTTGGAGTGGATTTCATGGAGTGTTTCATGAAGAACAACCACCCCTTCAAGGATGTTCCTGTCCGGCATGAAAGCAGTTTGGGATTGTTGCACCACAGAATGCGCAATCTGTGTGAGCCTATTGGTCCCGACCTTGGTGAAGATTTTGAAACTAACATTGAGGAGGCAGATCGGCCTGAACTGCTCAATTCTCACAGCATCCGTTTTCTTAGGGAGCAATGTGATAGTTCCAAAATTCAAGTGAAATAATTGAAGTTGTCCAGAGAATAGATCATGAAACATAGGTAGTAAATCCCCCTTAATAATGTGTCAGCACTTTTTATAGAACTCGACCGGGAACCCATCCGGTCAGGGAGCCTTATTGTTTTTCATTTGTACAATAGCATCAAACACCTCCTTCTCTGAGAACGGGGCAACCAGGATATCATTATCGGCATCAGACAATTGAGGCACATCCTCAGTCCTGGACTCATCGAGGGACACACAATTATCCTCCGGAGGTCCAAATAATTGTCTATAATAATCGGTAATATAGGTTTTGAGATTATCCTGACCTAAAATAGTACCCTCATCATGTTCAAGTTGAAAGATCCGCTTCTTTCTATGCTTACCATTAGCAATGAGGTGAAAGAATTGAGTATTTGCGTCCCCTTGGATCACTTTGCGGACCTTAACTCGCAAAGCCCACTTCAATTCTTCTTCGCGGAGAAGTTCTTTCAACCTCTTCTCCGCCTCATTTTTAACCGGGAGCTCAGGAGGCAGCAAAATCGCGGAATCGGCTTTTATGTCCAGGACCTGTACAAGAGAAAGGAGCCTATCCTTCTCGATCTTATACACCCCACTGAGGTGCTTAGCCCAACCCCGTAAGAAACTTCTCAAATGCCTAATTTTATTCTGCCAACGCTCGACCGCCGTCCTACCTCCTACACCCTTAGCCCATTCCCTGGCTATGAGGTCCAAGAACCCCTCGCGTTCGAACCAGGCCATCTCGAATGAGAAGGTGTTTTTGTTTCCCATATGGTTCGGCTCCCCTGAGTCGACGAACAATGGTGTGTGATCGGAAATTCCCCGCGTGAGAGCTTGCACGTAACAAGAGGGAACTTCTGTTCCCACTCCACGCTCGCGAGAACTCGATCAAGCTTTTCATATGTCGGGTTTGGCAGAGCATTAGCCCAGGTAAACTTTCTACCAGAAAGCTCTATCTCCCTCAGATCCAAGCTTTCAATAATGGTATTGAACATAAACGACCACCTGCCATCAAAGTTATCATTATTTTTCTCCTCTCTCCTCCTAATAATATTGAAATCACCCCCGACCAAAATCGGAAGCTGCTCGGACCCACAGATTCGAACAAGGTCCGCCAGAAACTCTGGTTTAAGCTCGGGCTGTGCGGCACCATAAACCGCCACCAAAGCCTAGTTGAACCCATCAACTTTAGACCTAACTCGAAACTTTACCGCGAAGTCGCCCATTACTACACTCCGGACTTCAAGGGAATCGCATCTCACACCCAGTAAGATACCTCCCGATCTTCCTCGTGGAGGGAGGCAATGCCAATCGAAATCAATACCACCCGCAAGAGAGGATAGAAACTGCGGCGCAAAATTATCTCTACCGGTTTCCGATAGAGCAATAAAATCTAACCGATGTTCCATAGAAGCCTCAGCAAGAAACCTTCTTTTAGCCAAGTCTTTCAGACCTCTGCTATTCCAAAAGATTCCTTTCATATTTCGTCATGGAATTTTTTAGTAGTCCGAATCCTAGCACTCCTACGAACTGCGGAATCGGGATAAATCTTCCGTTTCCACTTACGCTTTGGCTTAGTGGGCTCTGTCGCCCGGTCCTTATAACTGGGCTCAACGGAACTAACAGCTGCAACATCTAGGGGCACATCATCGTCCTCAGACTCATGATTAGAAGATGCTAGATCCGCACACAGATTATCTAGCACTCTAACCCCTAACGCATCAATCTCCTCATCATTCATGGGTTTAACCGATGCAAGATTACGAATAGTCTCTAAGGCACGCTCCGCCTCCAAATCTAACATATCATTCACCGAATTGGAGATCTCACTATCAGTAACACCTAGTGTAACTCCTAATTGGTTTGCATTATTAATAATCTCCTCATGAGAAAAATGCAATAAATAATTAGATATGTTGACGGACATACCAGAAGATATCGCAGCATCGTGAAGCTTGGCTGCCCTCATAGTGCACTGCTGTTGCATATCATCCACCTCCGGAAGCTCCTGAACGCGAGCACTCATCCGTCTCCCCGTCGAGACTAGGTCCGGGATCCCGCCAAAGGCCACAACCTCCTCTCTAGTAAACAGAGGAGGCGGCTGGGGAAGGACAAGAGGACAAGTGCCCCACGGGAAGGACAAGAGGACAGCTAGGGCCACCTGCCCGCTCCCTCCTCCTGCCCCATCCCTCGGCGCCGAGTGGCGCACCGGCGTCGTCGGCGAGACGGTCCTCCTGGCCGCCACAGAAGAAGGAGGACTCAGGGCCACCTGCCCCGAACCCCCCCCCCCATTGCCACAGAGGTCGCGGGTGCCGTCGCCGCCACCGGGGACGAAATAGCCGAGGCCACCTGCCTCGGACCACCTGTCGCAGCACCGCCGACGCCTCCAAGACCTGGATCACCGGCGACGGTAGAGAGGTGGGAGTTGTTGAGGCCACCTGCCCCGACTCCCCTCCCCCAAGCCCCAACTCGGGCGTAGACATCATCTCCGGAACCTCGATCACAGGTGGGACAGGGGAAGGAGAAGCAACCAAGGGCTCAACGTCCCCAGCTCAAACCAAAGTCCTCGGCGACGATGTCGTCACCATAGGTCCAGGCAAAGACCCGCCAGCTCCCTCGAACTCCAACAAAGGGAGCGTATGCTTGAACACATCATCAAAATCCACCCTGACGCTCCAAAGTCTGGGAGGGACAGAGGCTGGCTCGAAGGACCCAAACCTCAGTGAAGTCATAGGCACCGATGGTGAAGGTGCCGGCTCAACCCCGGACCCAACCCCGGGCAACTGAGCACTGGGGCCAGAACCATTAGTCCCCTCCCTCGAAGACTCATCAGTCGGTGCCCCCCTAGCACTCGCACTGTCGTCACCCTCGTTCATATCCACGTCATTCCCATTAGTGGCCTCAGCAAACAGATCAGTATCCTCAAACTCAATCTCGAGTGGGAAAACCTCTCCCCTATAAGTCCAGTTGACCTTATCTGGTACAAACTCAATATCCAGAACACTCACTAGAAGCCGGGCTACTCCATGAGCTCGAGTAAAAGCCATATATACTCTTTCCGTCTTCCCAACCATAATACCCATGCTGGCCACAACACGAACATCCTGCAACGGTTTGGACGGGGCTCCCAAAAACCTCAACCAGACCTGCGTAAGTGGTTTTCCCTTAGGCTCCACCTTCTTCCACTTGTGAAACTCCAGGATGCACTTAATGCCAGGAACCCTACACAGACCGAAGCTCAGCAGTCTCTGTAAATCATCCACAGAGGGGAAATCCACCCTAAAGACATTTTCCTCGAGAGCAACCAACTCCCATTGGAACTCACCCGGTGCCAGTTCCTGAAGCCTCCGCACAATCTAAGCCTCAGTCACCTCACCCTGGGTCGCTTTCACAATCCCGGTGGTCATTCTCTGTGTCTCCTCCGGAATCTCTCTCGCTGCCGGGGACTCAAAGAACATCAGCTCCGCACAATATACTCCATACATTGTCAGAGCCGGAGCCTGGTCGTGCAAAAACGGGCATTCCCTAGATGTATGTGCTGGCTTGCTGCACGACTCACATAGCTCTGCCACACACTCAGCAATGAAGTGGCCCTTCTCACCACAACGGTAGCAAAGCATCCTTACTTTCTTGCGCGCCCATTTGGCCGCCCTCTCAGAATCAGACATGTCAGAAACCTCAGCCACCGTCCTGGATGCAGGTACCTCCACACTAGCCAGGGCCGTCACCACCTCCATCGCCTGGGTAGTGAGGTCCGTAGACTGAGCGTGATCGGTCTCCACTGCCGCCGCCGCGTGGTCACCAACAGCCGGGGGCGGAGGTTGTCGGCGATACCTCCCACGGCCACCCCGACCCCCACGATGTCCGCGGTAGCCCCCTCTCTGGCGGTAGTCCGGACCTGAGGCTCCTTCGACAAATCCACCGGGAGGACCGAGGAACGGTCTCTCAGTAGACCCGTCACTCTGCCAGGCATAACCACGGCCTCCTCCCGTGGAAGAAGAACCACGATTTTGTCCATCTCCGTACGCATCATATCCATCATCTCCCCACTGGCCTCGGGGCGGAGCATGCGACTCATTGGCGCTAGTATTCTGCTTATTCTGCGCCGGTCCCGACCGGTTCTGAACTGGCCTCGTGACGAAGTGAGGCGGAGGCACCCGAGGTTGACCGCCCATAGCAGTCGGCGCACTCCCAGGAGGAACACCGCCCCGGCCAGCAACAGCCACACCGGCCGGCGCAGGGGGCTGAGGTCCACCACGACCCGCGGCCATCTGAGCAGCTGGTACTGCACCCTGCGCCGAAGGCCTCAGCCCGCCCATACCAGCAGGCATTTGCACGGGTAGATGCCCCGGCGGCCGCACTCCCAAATTGTTGCTGCCACGTCCTGGGTTGCCCAGCGGCATAGTCCCGCCCGCCACCGGCCTCTGGCCAGGCGGCGCAAGGCCGCCACGCCCAGCGCCCGCCGCCGGCGTCGGAACCGTCCCGCCTCGTCCAGCTGCAGAGGGAACCGGCCCGCCACGTCCAGCAGCAGAGGGAGCCGACCCGCCACGTCCAGCGGTAGCGGAGGGCGCCACCTTCTTGGGAGGCGGCTGCGCCGCAGCACCGCGTCCGGCCATTCCCAGAAGCGGCCGGATTCTCCTAGCCCGGCTAGCACCACACTTCGGGAAACCACGGGTGCCGCACCGATGAACCCTAAGCCGAGCAGGAGACGGCGCACGAGGAAAATCAGCCCGATCGTCTGCGATCGTGCATGCAACATCAATACGGGCAGGATCCTGGACCGGTACAGCATTGGCCTCATACCCATCTGACCTTGGCCTCTCCTCGCGGCCCGACTCCTTCCGAGCCGGCCCAACGCAGCCCATCAGGTAATTCAAACGCATCGATCTCATCTCCGAGATCCCAGTCGCCAGCACGGCCAACACAAGCGCCGCCGGTGCTAGTCGATGCTCGATCCGCCTCGCGAGTTTCTTCTTCTTCACAGTAATCCACGATTCCGGTCTAATCAAATCGAAAAGCGTTAGATTCGGAAGACTCACCTTAGGTAGGGGACCCTTCCAAGGTCTTAGCGCCGACGCCGCCGTCCTCCGATGAACAACCCGGTGGATCATCTCGTTCTTCTCGCTCGCGTGAAGACCGATGCGCGCCGGATCGTCCGCAGGGAGTACTCGATCAATCGTCGTTGCTACTTCCTCCTCATTGTAACCTGAGAGAAAAAAATCACGGATAAGATCCGAAGGAGTCGGAGAGGGCGGCGACTCCGCCGGGGACGCATCCCCATCGTCGTCCGCATCGTCGTCGTCGGAATCGGCAAGCGCCCAAAACCGCCCGCCGACGCGCCGCTGATCACCGGCAGCGGCCGGCGCCGTCGCGGCCTCGCGCACGGGCGTGCGCCCGTTCGCCCGCC
>NC_041392.1:690721552-690751753 GCF_002162155.2 Triticum dicoccoides | reverse complement strand
AGTTCTGAGGGAGACTGCATCTGCCTTCACTTGGCGCCATCTTCTAATGTTGTAACCTTGCAAGGTTGTAGAGCACTAGCGAACGTTGAGTATACACTATATAATTAGCGATAGTGAAACGTACAGAATACTTGCCCCCACCCCTATCTTGACGTCAATTCTAGAAAAATGAAAAAAAAAGGCCCATGTCAAAGCCCAATAGTGAAACGTTTTCAGGTCCATGACAACATCCGATTGGGCAACTGTTTTCTCTTGTGTCCTGCGCGTCGGGCATTATCTCCCGTGATTAGCGCGTGCGTGGATTCTTCAGGATGTAGCCAATGACCGCGCGGCCGCCGTCCTGTGCCCTTGCCGCATGCCAGCCTCCTGCTCTTCCCACTCACGATCTGACTCTTACGGCGGCACAACGCACAACCTGCTGCTCGTCGATTCTTCAGCATGTAGCCAATGAAATAGCAAGGTTAACACATCACACTTTCTACTAATCTCTCTCAATTCACATCTTGTATCGTTTCGAACTTATTCATCCGATTTTATTATTTTGGCTATGTGATTTGTGGTGCATCGCCATACTAGGGCATACGCACCCGCAATCATTCTAGCTTGGATCTGAAAAATCGGTGAGCAGTGACGGTTGCCTAGAGTATGCCAACAACGACCAGCCAATCCACTTCTACCTAGAGACAAAGGGGATGAGCAGAGGCTAGATTTATTTCTCTAGGTATGTGTTCTGGCAATTTTGAATACTTTTGCCTAATACAACAAAAAATGTTCTAATACAATTAGTGATGATTTGCCATTCAAATATTATTTTTGTGGGGATTTGCCATTTAAATATGTATAAATACAAGCTAGAAGCCAGCCATTTGGCTATACAATGATTGTTCTTTCCATATGACAATGTTTTGTAGCAAGACATTTCATGTCTGTTTCAGAGTAGTTTGATTATCATTTGGTCTACTTGGCGCATACGTGGAACTATTGACAATATTAAGTATAGCTAGACAACCTGCAAAAAAAACTATAGCTAGACACGATCCAGCTGAAAAGAAGTCTGTCTAGACAAATTAAATGCAAAATATACTTGGATATATAACTATTGGATAGTTCGCGAGAAAAAAATATTTTCTCGCTTTACCATCGTCATACTAGGGCATACGCACCCGCAATCATTCTAGCTTGGATCTGAAAAATCGGTGAGCAGTGACGGTTGCCTAGAGTATGCCAACAACGACCAGCCAATCCACTTCTACCTAGAGACAAAGGGGATGAGCAGAGGCTAGATTTATTTCTCTAGGTATGTGTACGTGCCAGACGGGGCAGCACATCCGACGTTGAGATTGATAATAGATTCATAGTTCAACTCTGCAGATGTCCTCTTCATTGCATTTCCAGTGGCCAGATCGATCACGTTGACGGCATAATTGTAGTTGCCAGAAGTGACCCAATAATCACTGGTGAGGCATAGAGGACCGTCGAGGCGGCGGCCGTAAGTCGAAAGACCTCGCCTCTTAATCGCTTTTACTAGGTTGCCATCCATGTCGACCAGCCGCAGCTCGTTGTCGGTACCATCATAGGAGGCGCCCAGAAACAGGAGTAGCGGCTCTGCGCGGGCTCTGTGTGTGGCGACGAACGCCCGGCCGGAGATGAGAGCATGCCACCCCCTAGTCACGCACCGGAATCTGCAGACAGACTTCACCGGCACCCATGATAGTATCTCAAAAATCACGTCGTCCGGTAACGAAGACGTCATCGCGCCAGCCATTCAATGATACGAATACAAATACCTAACTTCTCGTGTTCATGACCTTTTTCTTAGATTGTTTGTGTGCTGTTCCGACCATATATTGTACAGGGAATCCTTCTGGGATCTCAAAGTCGGCTGTGCCTCTCTGTCTCGCACGTACAAGGTGGTCTGGCTCACCAGCAAAGATTGCAAGGTTCTTACGTTACAAGATGGCCACGCCAAGTGGAGGCTCGTGCAGTCCCCTCCAGAACCAGTCACCGCCAACAGCCCTAGCAGCGGCTCCGCGATCACGGTCGACGGTGTCATGCACTTTCTTTCCGGGTCCATGTCGCCGCAGGTGGAACATGTCTCTGTGCTCGGCTTTGATCTCGAAAGTGAGGAGTGGAGGGCTTCGATCAAGGGCCCAACGAAATCTGGTGACAAACCACAAAGGAAGACAAGGACAAGCTGTATGGTCAAGCTTAATGGCACCCTATGCATGGTTCAACGGACCTCAACCAAAGGCACCTGGGTCAGGGCGTACACAATAGCACCGGATTCACCAGTTGACCGGGTGATACCTTTGACGGTGATGCATGATGGTGAAAAGTTGCTCTACTGTATGCATTATAGGTACTCGGCAACATCGACATTGCAAGTCTACGAGCCACTCACACAGAAGTGGACACAACGTCTGGAATTTGCGAGCAGCCTTTTGGGTGCTGGCCTTTGTGACTTGCACTTGGAAAATTTTGTCTCAACTAAGATCTTGCCGGTGGCTGCTCCGAGTGTTTTGTCTCACCAAAAATTTCACCAGCGGCTTCTCGCTTTTATAAGTAACTTTTGCTGGACCAAATAACAATGTTTTATATATTGTTGAACAGAAGCTTGAGTGACCTTGTTCTTAACGCCTGCTTCATCAGAGGTTGGTAAGGAAAGAATGTGAAGATGAAAAGAGCGGAGCTAGAGACGACGACTTCAAAGACATGATGAGCCCGTGGCGATCTTTATTCTCGGAAGAAACTTTCTTTTATCATTATTTTCGGAATCTCTACTCTTAATGTCTCAATTTGTAGGTCGCGTTCTGGATTTTATTTTCGTCCCACCTCGCCCGATTTTTTTTGGTACCTATTTTGGTACCTCCTCCCACCTCACGCTGACCCGCCACCAACCGAAAAAAACCACGTACCGAGTCCTCCACCCGCCCCCGCGCTCTTCACGTCGTAACAGCCGATCGCGCCCGAGACAAGCGTCGAAGAAAAAATCTACGTCGATTAACCAGCGATAAAAAAACCTGCGAAAATTAACCAGTAAAAAAAAACCCCGCACGTACGAGCGACGTCACATGCCCTCGAGAATGACTCGCACGAGATCCCTTGGCCGCCGCCCTCGCACTCGCATCCTTCGCCGCCGCCCTCGCACATCAAGCCGCCGTCGATCCCTGCGCTACTACGGGAGCCGCCGCCGATCCCATTGAGGAGCCGCCGCCGATGACGGGAGCCGCCGCCGATCCCGTTGAGGAGCCGCCGTCGATGACGGGAGACGCCGCACGCTGACCTACCCCTCCCCAATCCCTAGCCTCGCACCTCTTCCCGTATGGCGCCTCCTACCTCGGCTGGGCGGTGGCCTCAAGTGCCTCTTCTTCCCCAATGCGGCCTCAACCAACGACGCTGCACCCCGGTGATGACTCCGCCCCATGATTCCCATCGGTCGGCGCCTCGCCAGCAGTGACCTCCCCCTCCATGTATCCTGTGATCCGGTCGTGCGCCACCGCCTCTCCAGGCGCCTAGATCCAGGCTTCCAGAAGGGGATAGGGGTGGAGGCGGCAGCGGAGGGGACAGGGATGTGGACCGGAGAGACTACATGGTGGAGGCACAACAAAGCGTTCAAGCACGGCACCCCATCGCATGCAGCTGCAGGTAACTACTTCCCTGAGTCTCCTTCGTAGATGTGGTCACTATATTTCCTACTTGTGCAGATCCTAACTGGTTGTAACTCCGTTCATTCTCTTCCTAACAGTAGTTCGTCAGCCACATTGGACTAATCTAATGCATTCGAATTGCCTTGGTGTATGAAAATAACGATATAGGCTTGATGTGTACAAGCGCATAGCTCCTTATCTAGCCTAATCTGAATGTAGCTTATATTCTTAATCTTTTTATGCACACTATTTTAGCCAGCGGCAGATGTTGGGCACTCTGAGGTATGCAAACCTTCTCAGAGCAAGGGGAGCAAGAGTACCGGTACTGCATTTCTTATCTTCATCACTCAAAATTCCCAGAACTAATCGTGAGCTCTTGCTTTGATACAGAACTAATCTTGAAGGTGATAGCCCTGTTTCTTCCCTGTTTTAGATCAACCGTTCTTCTTTCTTCCTTGGAGCTGCACTGTTTTGGATGAACTGGACTAACCCTAGGTAATTGATTAATTTCTCATGAAAATAGAATTTAGATGAGAGTGAAATTGAACTGGAGGGTGCTTAATTCGCCATTTGTTTCTGGACGGAGGCTGCATTATTTTCTTTAGGAGAGAACCCCTTTTCCGTACTATACTCTGTACTTCATAAGGACCTAAATCCCTCTCAATAGTCTTGCAAGGTGAACTCAATTTGTTTTTTTTTTTGTGCTTAATTGTGTAGAAGGGATGAAGGTCATCCATGAGGTGTCTCAAGGTGAACCCCGTGGTACCCGACCAAGTGGCTGGAGGGAATGGTGTATGCTCACAAGGTACGTGATTTAGCTGTGCTTCTGACTATATGTGTGCTCATGGCCTCATGGATTCTGATATAGCTGCGCTGGCTATATTTCAGCTTGTACAGACCAATTTGTTTCACTCGGACAAGAATCCCACGAACCTTAATGTGGCCTTTAAGTTTCAGGTACAACATTCTCTTCTGCTCTGTTGCGTCGCGTGCTCCACCCCTGTACCTTATGATTCATGAGTTTCCAATGACAAAATGTGTTATATTTGTAGAGTCGATGCTTTAAGAGAGGGAAAAGTAGTTGCCCACACAATGGTTTTCCAGTTATACTCTTTAAAGAATTTGTAGGAGGATCCATTGATTTAAAAACACGTGGAAAGCATTCAGTTTAGTAAATATTGTATATACCCTTCCCCTGAAAAGTTTGACGTTGTTACTTGGGAAAAAGGAAAATGCCCACAGATCAAATCCTTTGATACATTGATTACTTTTTAGTTATGCAAAGTTTAAACTTCAGTCATGCTTTATTGGTCGTTTTTCCCCAATAAATATCTACCAACTGCAGGTCCTTGGGGTTGGATGCAGCAACTCGCGGCTCGAAGACAATCTTTTGTGGTGGGGCGTCGCCGCCGCCGGCGGCACCTGCATAGACTGTCTCGCTGGGAACGAAGAGATGCTCCCCTGATTTGGAGCTGTAGAAAGGAGGTGGTTGTAGACACAAAGTGGGGACACACAACTCCCAGTCATAATATTCTTTATCTTGGCTCGTTGTTTAGGAATGGACGCATCAATCTGATGGCGCTCTCCTCCATGCCAAACGGATCCTTGGTTCGGAGGCGCGCGGCGCGCCGACGATGACAACCTTTCTATCGACGCAAGGGCAGCAGGAGCTCATGATGCTGTTGATGCCACCACCATGAATGGGGTTGATGCAAGGTGGGACAAGTATGTATACCAGGCAAAGTACTCAATCTGTTTGGCATTTAGCTTTTTGATTCTGTTTTTAGTGAGCTTGATTCAGATAATTTGTTTACCTGATGCCTTCACTCCAGGTAATCTGTTTGTCTGACATTTTGCTTTTTGATTCAGTGCGATCACTAATGGGGAGAACATAAAACTTCAATTGAGGGCACTGTGATTCTCTAGCTACATGTATCATGTAAGTAACGTCTTTCCATGAATCTTCTATTCATTATATAACCTCTCAGGCCCTTACAAAAGTATCTCTGTTGACTCGATTTCTTTCTGCTGATTCTTATAGGGTCACCAACCACACATGTAAAAACCATGTCTCCCTAGTGTAATTTGGTGATTTATTTACATGTGGCACAGAATAGTTCAGAGTTCACTCCGAGAAAGAATTGCTTTGCATGTACATTTGCTAAAAGACGGATGTGCTGAACTTTCGACGGTTCCGGTTAGTTGCTGACATAACCTTTCCTTTTTTCATTGATAGGTCCAAAAGATATCCTTATTTCACCTTTGTTTATAGGTATTTAACGTGAGGAATTTTATACTTTTGGAGTGGAGCTATCAAATATATATTATGAGTTTCTAAAACATCTATTATAAGGTAAAATCATTATATACATATTATTTTTTTTATGTTTCATGTGAGTCGAATCTACCGCAGCCATATGGAAGTTTTGGAAGGCACAGCTTATTGCATGATCACGAAGAAATTATTGGATAGTTCATCATTTTTATGTTTGTATGAACAAGGATTTTTGGTTGTTTGGCCTCACAAAGGTTCTTTGTTGAGCAGGAGTTGAAGAGAGCTTCCTCTGCCCCAGCAGATTCTGAGAAAACCAACCAGCAGAGAACATGAACAAATATAGTGACAAGAAAGGGTGGAGCTGAGTACACCACACATGGATATGATGGTCTCCCCTATGTTCTTTTTGGCAATCCACTTAATCACTGACTCAACTTTGAATGGGTGAGCTAACAAGCCCGTGTTATGTCTTCCCTCTTTCTTTGTAAGTGGATGATTTCAGATTGCTCGTCATTATTCAACAACTATACTTGTGATAGAAAAATGTGCTAAACTGTAGTACTCCCTCCGTCCCATGATAAGTTTCGCTATACTTGTGAAAGACTAATGTATATTCTTCTAAAGTTATAATACATTCATGGTCTGTGTATATCATTTGTATGTTGCAAACCTGAGTCGGGCAGGCAGCAACTGATTTCTTCATTTGCTATCTTTATATTCTTCAAAGCAATAAAAGTGTATGCGCATTTATTGAGATTAGGGGAGTGTACTGACAAGTGACAAGCATATTTCCTTGCGTGTCGTCCTCGATGCTGCTTCGTTAGTTCACACAGTACTTCTCTTAATCACTTTTGTCGCAGATGTTTGACACATCCAACTACCATGTTGATTTTCTGATCATTCTTTGGTCTGGACTATATATGATATATGTATTATATCATCAGCACAATATGATTCTTCTTCTTCTTGCAGGGCGCTTCTGATGCACAGATGGTGGCGGTGAAGCAGCAGGCCCGAGAGAGCGTGCAGGGGAGGAAGGAGTTCCTGGTGGAGGTGCTGATACTGGCGGTGCTCAGCCACCCTAACTTCGTCAGCCTGATCGGCTTCTGCGCGCATGGGACAAGCGGCTGCTGTTGTACGAGTACATGCCCTTCGGCAGCCTGGAGAGTCATCTCTTTGGTAATACTTCTCAAAATTATTTAGACTTGCTAATAGAGCATTCGATGTTTAGCTTCTGCCAATCTGTACATTCTGTTCTTAGATTTATTTTCCCTCAATACCTTGTTTAGTACAAGGAAGGACTGATATTATTCCCCAGTCAGGGTCGTTGATTATTGTTTATTTTATCATAGTTCAGTGTTTTTCATCTGAAAATAGATTCAAATGTGTACAGAGTAAGGGTTGTTAAATTTTTATCTATAGTCCTTCATCACCATCATCGAGTCGCTGGAAGGTGGGAAGCAGAGAGGATGTGTCATAGGAGGATTCCATCAGATTAGTTAGAAATTAGAATGCCGCTCAAGCTAGCATTAAGGTTGGTTGCTTTTCATGTCAAGTCAAAACCCCTCTGTTAGATATGCCGCGGCCCAAAGTCTCCTCTTCTTATACATTCGCCTCAACCATGTTACAGTTTTTTTCGACTGCCATCTTTTGGAAAATGCGTGCCATCTCTCCTCAAACGTTGCGGTGGACGTGTTGTAGTACAGAAGAGTTCGGAACTCCTTCAAGGACTTGTGACTGAGGTGAATCTTCATATTTTTCTCTATGTGCCACGTACATATACGGTGCCACACGTCTGGCAAGACTTCGCGAATTGCCTTGATCATCGCAGCGTTGGCATCTGTGATAACACTCTTAGGCATCTTTTGACACATGGACCTCAAAAAAGTCTGCAGAAGCCACACGTATGTCTCCTTGGTCTCGTCCGAAACTATGGCACAACCAAAAACAGTGGTCTTCCGGTGATTGTTAAGACCAACAAAAGGTATGAATGGCATACCATAGCGGTTCATCTTGTACATGCTGTCAAATACAAGCACGTCGCCGAAGTCCTCATAGGCATGACGAGACTGGGAGTCACACCAGAACATCCTATTCAAATGTCCTTCCTTATGTAGCCTATACTCGAAAAAGAAGCTAGGATCCCTCTGTTTCCTACTGGCCATGATGCCTATGGTTGTGGTAGCATCACCTTTTGAAAGCAGCTTCCTCTTCTCCTTGGCGCAAAGGTTGTAGCAATCCATCATGTCGTGAATTCTAATCCCTGCAGCTCCCATGGACATTATCTCATGCTTCTGGTACTCTTTGATTTTTCTGTGGGACCAAAAAAAAGGTACCTCGTCCGGTCCTGCCAACATATGACTATGCTTATCCTCAAAACTTTCAACATACCAAACCCCACGCTTTTGGTCAAGCTTGACGGTCAGGTGTGCTTCGCAAAAGCAGCCTGTCTCGGCTCTGAGCCTACGGTTGTGTCCTTCCTCGGTTAGCAACTTGCTGTCACGTTTCCCTTGTCTTGAACAAACAAACCGCCTATAACGCATATGACGTGACTCTGTTTTGCTATACCTGACCTTATTCTTTCTAATGCTAAAACCATTATCTCTAGCATAGCTATTGTAGAAATCATACGCAGCATCGTGAGACGTAAAGGTCATTTCCATTATCTGCATGAACATATCCCTCTTATCATCTGCACTGGCAGTATCTTGGACATTCTTTGCCCCATCATCTTGTGTCACCTACACAATCAAACCACAGCCATGAAAACAGATTTCTATGGTTTAACATTACTTACTTCCATAGAACATTGATTACACACATACCTCACTCATGATGACCGACGACTCGGACTGCCCAGAACCAGGTGCATCTAATGATTCGTCGTTAAGGCCTGTCTCCGCGTCGGATTCACCGTAATAGTCATACGCATTATGACATTCGGAAATGAACTGAAAAATACAATACAAATACATAATTACTTATCATATAATATTCCATAAGAAATTCAATTTGCATGCCAACAAAAAATTTCACTTACGTACCTGACTAATGTAATCTTCATTCGAGAGCTCCGAGTTGTTTTCCTGATCATCATCAAGCTCATCGATCTATAAATTTTCAACACAAATATTTAATGTTGTCGGATGCCACCAAAAAATTACAACATGACAATGCCACTCACATTAAGATCGCCCCATTCGTTCCCATTCTATGGCCGATCTTCACGATCTGAATTTTCATCACCTGACCAATCTTCTATCCAGTCTTTCATCAGTTCTCCAAACTCCATGTCTACCATGATATCGGTTAACTCCTTGTCTGCCATTTCCTACAACCAATAATATGTATCATCACATGTGCAAACATTATCAATGATGAAATATAAAACACATAGCACACGATCACGGATATTATGTAAACAACCGCAACCGAGGCCGTTCAGATCTGCCAAACTTAGTAAGGAAGATGGCCACGACACCCGTTGTGATCACTTTCAATCGCGAGGAACTGCACGATCTCAAAACCTAGCTAGATCTGTGATTACCTCTGCCGCCGGATACCTAGGTTAGCCGCCACATCAAATAACGATACTGGTGGTGCGCACAGCCGACGGCAACCGACGCTATGTGAACCCAGATCACGAGGAGCCGCACTACCGGAACAAGATCCACGATTGCATGCGCCGCCGGGTAGCTAGGTTACCCGCTCCGCTAGGTTAACCAGTGCCATTGGCGCGGCGGCAGTTCGTTCGATGTTGCCGCGAGCAAGACTAGAGGGTGGACGCGGGATGCGGTACCTGTGCGCGATCGTTTGAGATTCACGACGTTGTCGCGCCCGCTGTCCGACGAGATAGCCGGTGACGAGATAGCCGCCGATGGAGATCTACTACATGACTTATGGAGCTGCGTCAATGCTCGCGAGATTGATGGAGCTGCTCGCATGAATGATTGGATTCGGCAGGTCTTATGTGGACGTGGGGTCGTGTGATGTTTTTTTTTTCGAACCAGGGTACGGTACGTATACAGTCTGGGTTATACAGGGCTAGACAGGGCTTGGATCTGGGCTGCGGCGGGCCAGGAAAAAAACAAATTCGCGGGGATAAAAATACCCCTCCGAAATTAGGTTAGGGGGAGCACCGGAGCAGGCCTCTAGTAGCAGAGACCTCGAGGTAAAAATAAAGTTACATAAATATCCTCTAAAGCAGTACATCTTCACCTTCTTCCAAGCCTTCGGAGTTCGGACAAGTTCACACAAACTCGGTTCAAATAATGCCAATTATCATTATCTAGTCCATCAAAAATCACTTACCGAAAGAGAGAGTTGGTTCGTTCGGAGCTGGCACCATCTAGATCTTACGTGAGGCAAAGCATTCCAAGTGCAAGTCGCAAAATCTGCCTTGAAACTTCGTGAGGTGGGTGCATGTACCGGTGAGCGGATCGTAGACTTGTAGCGTCCGAGTTAACATGCGTGTATGGAAGCTACAGATGAGCAACTTATGACCATCACCCATCTTCCTCAAAGGTATCAGTGTGCCGACAGTTGAAGTCATTGGAATTATCAACGACTTGATCCAGATGCTTTTGGTACAATCTTTCAGGAGCCATACGTTCATGCATAGATTATTGGTCTTCCTCCAGTTGAACCATATATTTTGTACGCGCCATAATCTGTAACTGGTGACTTACTATGGTTGGACCCTTAATCGACTCCTTCCATTCCTCAGTCTCGAGATCATAACAGAATATATAGTCCTCCTTCGCTGGCATCCTGTGTAATGTGCAAAGGAAGTGCATGACACCATTGACCATGACCACGGAGTTCGAGCAAATAGTAGCTAGAGTACATGTTTGGGGCTAGAGGGGTCACCACGGCCTCCACCTGCCTCCATTTGGCGTCTTCTTCTAGAGTGAATACCTTCCAACCCTGGTAAGGGAAGGAGGTAAAAGCATCCCATATACCCTAACTTGCATGAAATGTGATGATTTAGTTCCAAATTTGCAAAATGCAACTCCACCATACCCCAACTTGCAGTGGATGTGACGATTTGTCCCGCGCCTATAACAGCGCGACAATTGGCAGCCACATGGCCAGATCGGTCCTCGCCTGCACTTTTACAAAAAAACACTCTGCCGTCTTATCTAATTAACCTGCGCTACAGGGCAGCTGAATTAAATCTGTCTGAAATCCCATTCGCTTCCTGAAGAGCCCTATTTATTTGTTGCTGGAGGCCGGCGGCTCAGTCACAGTAGCGACAAGCTGGCAAAACCATACAGTAAGCTACTGCGAAATTGACGGCAATGTGTTGCACATGTGAAGGATCACGGCTTGCATGGGCATGAATAAACAACCAACAAGTAGACGTGCAACTGATTGTTCTGCAGGCGCTACTATACGTGTTGTGTTGCTATCCATCAGGCCTGATGAACGGAATGCATTTGTTACGGGGACAGTTCATTTCTTTTTCTTTTCCTCTGATCTACTAGTATTTCATCTTTTTCTATTGGCAATGGCGAGCATATATCCCTGTAAAAGGCAGCTCTTCTATTGCTGATAAGTTTATCATATCATCTACAGCAGCAGGTGTCTCTAGCGTGTGAATGCATGCATGCGGCCATGGGCGCGCTCCATCCCTGCCTGCCATAACATTAGCTCTGCACTGCACCGCTTCTCTTTCTCTTTCCAAACTTAGCTCATGCATGCACCTGGTGTGTTGAGGTACACAATAATCACAAGGTGTGCATATAAATACTAGTGTATAAAACGGCGCAAAAATAAAGCTAGGTCAGAATGGATGCTAAGAGCAACTCCAATGGGGCCAAAATGAAACTGATGAGCTATGCTACATTCAAAATGTTCCTCTATGCTACATATAAATACCTAGACACTTCTAGTACCAAATATGATATGCTTCAATTTTTGAAAAGGAGACTGATGAGCTATGCTACATTCAAAATGTTCCTCTTGCACCCCGGCATCCCCTGCTCTGGCGCCACCAAGGACACCGACACAGTCAGAAGGTCGACGCCGAAGAGTTTCATGGCCTTTTGCACGGGCGCGTGATGATCGGCGAGGTCCACGGGGTGGCGTTGTTGGTGTTCGGTCCGGACTTGCAGTCCATGAAGAGCTTAGTGTCTTCGCTAGTGCTGCCAGCGGCGGAGCGGTAGAACCCGACGATGTCGCCGGCGCCAAGGCCCTTCCCCTTCACGAAGCGGCTCCAGCCCTTGGTGAAGACATAGCTCTGGCTGTTGTTCTAGTACGAGTAGCGGAAGCGCCACACCTTGTCGGCGCCATCCTCGAATTCAGGAGGCCCTTGCTCTCGCCGCCTGCGGCCAGGAGCTGGAGTGGGAAGTGCTTTTCGACGTGCTGCTTCGGTATCACCAGCCTGTTCAGCTTGTCCACGTCGCTGGGTGTGACCGTCTTGTCGAAGAGGTGCTTGCGCGCGGTGGCAAGGGAGGGGGCGAGCCATGCCCGCCAGCGTGCGAGGTGGTGGGCGTGGAGAGCGCGGTTGACGCGGCGAAGGCACGCTTGCTCTGGGCTAGCTCGTCGAAGTAGGTGTGCTTGTGCAGCATGTCGACAACCTCAGACTTGGAGCGCGCGGCGAGGAAGCGGAGCTCGGCGGCGGCGTCGGGGTCGGCGTCCGCGAGTGGGCGGAAGTTGGTGACGGTGTGATTGAAGACGGTTCGAACATTCTGATCACTCAAAATTATCACCCAACAACTTTTCGTTCTTTGTTAATCTTGAAACTATCGCCACGGCAACCCGTAGAAAAATGCAACATGAGTGGTATTTATAATTTAGTCAAGCTTTTTTTTACGTATTTAGTGAAGCTTTCTAATTAAACTTGGAAACTAACAGTTGCTGGTTCTGAACCGCACCTTAGACTGTCCTTAGCTACTGATTCTAACCAAAAAAAATTCTCCCCTGTAATAGTGTAAACCTCAGATCATCTCAGAGATTTTTTTTTGGTTGGCGCATATTGGCACATTGATGCGCTACAAGTTTCCAGGAGGCGTGCAAAAAAACGCATTTGGCCAGCTTCCATGAGCTCCATGGAGTACTTTCTTTCTTGTTTGGTGGATGCTCAAGGTTTCGATTTGTAGCGCGGGTTAATTAGACAAGATGGCAGGGTGTTTTTTGCAAAAGCGCAGGCCAACGACCGGACCGGCCACGTGGCTGCCCATTGTTGTGTTGTGATAGGCCCGGGACCAAATCGTCACATATAGTGCAAGTTGGGGTATGATGGAGTCGCATTTTACAAATTTAGAACTAAATCATCACATTTTATGCAAGTTGGGATACCTGAAGTGCTTTTACCTCGAAGGGAAGTTGCCCATGTGGCACAACATCTACAGGCCGGACCACGGCTGTCCCAGGTGACGCAGACTTGGCCGTCACAGCCACAGGTCACAACCCACGCTGGTGGCGAGGAGGTGCGGGTCGGCACGGGACTTGTGTGTGGCAACGAACGTCCGCCTGGAGATGAGCGCGAGTCAGGGCATCTCCAGCCATTCGGCCTCTCAGGACGCCTAAATAAAGCGGCCTGAGGGCGTGCCGGCGCTAGTTTGGCCCCTGGGGTGACCTAGCTCCCAGTCACGCCCCCAAGCGCCGGCCCCGGGATGCGGGAAATTTAAAACTTGGTCGTTTCCGCCCTTAAAAGACGTCACAAATCCGGCGATCGAATGTAGTCTGGCGTTACCAAAAACAGAGCGTCGCACGCCGCAAGTTCGCGTGCATGATTCACTCGGTGGGGTCGGCTCCAGGCGTTGGCGGAGTCGGCGTGCACGGGCTCGGCGGTGTCGGAGCTGCTTCGGTGCTGGGCTGTGTCGGCGCGGCTTCGGCACTGCTGGGCGGCGACGTAGAGGCGTCGTTCGGGCTTGGCGTCCGTGTGGTCGTGGGCGCGGGAGCTTACATCGTCGGCGTCGTCGGCGTTGCCGTCCGCATCTGATTCAGGATGAGACCGCGCTCCGCCGTGTACCACGCCCTGAGCTCCTCGTCGTCGCTCTGGAGCATGTCCGCCCCGCCCATCAAAAAAGCCATGTCGGCGTTCCTCTTCTTCGGGGCGACGTTCGTCCGGAGCAGGTCGAGCTTGATGGCGCTGTTCTTCATCAGCGACAACCACCGCGCCTCGGTCTTCTCTTCACGTAGGACGGCCCGGGCCTGGGCGTCGGCGAGGCAATGCTCGATGGACTCCTGCACTCGCGCGGTTGTCGCGTCGGCGTTTTTCCCCTTCTTTGCCAATTTGTGGCCGTCCGGCCGCCCCTCACTCGCGCCCGGAGTCGTCGCGTCCGGCTTGTATGTCTCCTTGGCCTTGTCGAGGGCACGTCGGACATCCACCCACTTCTCGCACTTGTCAATGCACTTGTAGACGTGGAGGTGCTTGAAGTCGGCGTCTTGGTTGTCGCCCCGATACATGGCGAACATACGCAGCAGCTGCGCGGAGGAACAAACAGTTGGCGGGCGGCGGGCGTAGCCGACGAAGATATGCGGGCGAACGGCGTGCGTACCTGATCCTCAACGCTGGCGCCGCTCTCCGAGCGAGCCGCGACCTCCTCGACGATTCCATGCCATTTGTTGCACGCCAACTGGACATGCCCCCAATGGTTCGCCATCGCCTTGGAGCCGCGCTGCATGTAGACGCCTTTGAAGTACGGGTCGACGAGCTACCGCTCGTCGAACTCGGCCTTGATACGGTCCCAGTACGTCTCCAAGCTCTGGTTCACGCCGGTGGTCGGGTCGAGGCAGACAACTTTCCATGCTTCGGCGAGGCATTCCTCCTCCTTGGACGTCCACTTGATGCGCGGTTCGCCTGACCTAGCCGCCCACTTCTTCTTCTTCTGGCACCCCTTCATCGGAACAGGAGCCGGCTCCTCCTCCTCCTCCTCCTCGTCCTCCTCCTCCTCCTCGGGTTCCTGCGCTTCGTGCGCGTCCTCGCCGTAGACGTAGCCGAGCTCGGCCTCCATGTCACCGTTGAGATCCACTACCTCGTCCTGGGTGGCGAACCCGGGAGACGCGGCGGCCGCGGTCGATCCTGTCGCGATGATGTCGTCCATGTCGGCTCCTGTGTCGTCGGCGTCGTCGAGGTGCGAGAAGGGCAGCGGACCACGTTGGAGATGGGGCGTCGGTGTGGACGCGTAGGCGGCGGGCGGCGAGTAGTTATATGGAGGGTACTGCACGCCGACGAAGGCGGGCGAGAGTGTGCGCATCGCGGGGTGGCCATGGGGGAAGGTCACGTTTGGGTTGAACCCCCCGTGCGCGTCGTCGGCGTAGCCGGGCGACGACGATCCCCATGGAGAGTCGACGCCTTGCTGTCCCCAGGGCGCGTACTGAGCGTGGCTGACGCCACCGCACGCGCCGCGTTGTCGCGGGCCTTCTTGGCAATGGCCCTGTTCCGCCGGTCGGTGGTGACTGCGTCGCGTCGCTGAACTTCCACCCTCCACTCGGCGCTCGACATGCCCGGTGGCTTCGATGGCGGCGCCCTCGGCTTCCTCTGCTTCGGCTGGGCCACGGTGCCAGTCGTGGTTGCCGCCGCGCGCGGCATGACGTACTTCTTCGGCGGCATGGCGGCGACTGGAAGGCGAGCTGGAGGGGGTTTGGCGGGAGAAAGGGAGAGAATGGCGGGAGGAAGGCGAGCGAGCGGGAAAGATGCGAGGAAAAAGCGTCAAGAAACGGCGGGAAAAGGCCCTCGGGTCGCCGCCAGGGCGGGCCCACGCGCCTTTTTCGCTTGCGCCGGCTCCCCAAACGCCCCCCAAGGCGCTGGGTTCGGCCTGGGTCCGCCGGAACCAGTTTTTGTCCGAGCCGGCGAAAAAGGGGTTCTGGGGACGCGACTAGGCCTTTTTTTGGCGCCGGCGCAGCAAAATCGTCTGGAGAGGGCCTATTAGGGACGCGGCCGAAGATGCCCTCACCCTTGGACACACACCGGAGTCTGCACCTGGAGACTTCACCGGCACCCACGAGAGTATCTCGGAGATCACGCCGCCTGGTAACGACGGCAGCATCGTCGGCAATGCGGCGACAGAAACACCCAGACTTCGAAGTATTGCTTTGTGATTGATCAGATGCGTGCGTATATTTGTACACCAGCGGCTTGGACTTGGAGAACGGACCAAAATGGACCCAAACCTCGAAAAAGATTCGGATTCGTGCAGGGGCCACAGTTGTATTTGTATGCCAAGTCGAGTGCAAGATGGATAACAATAAGGAAGCTGATCTCATGCTTAGGGAGTTGTTTGGTTTCAATAAGTCACCTGACTTATAAGTCAGGTGATTTAAAATCAGTGACTTATAAGTCACGTCTGTTTGGTTGTCATCTGATTTATAAGTCATCCGATCACACATTTTCATTTTATATTTTTATGTAAAGGTAGTGGGACCCAAGCAAAAGGGGGTGACTTATAAGTTTTAAGTTGGGGTGGAGCAACTTATGACTTATAAGTTAGGGTGACTTATAAGTTGGGTCTGTTTGGCAAAATAAGTCATTTTTTTTACTTTTCGACTTATAAGTTGGTGACTTATTTGAAACCAAACAGGGCCTTAAATAGCACACGTACCCAAGGGAAAACTGTTGGGCATCACAGCTGCATGGAATTCTTATACTCCCTCCTATCCATATTACTTGTCTTTGATTTGGCATGGGTTAGATGCATCCGTATCTAAAGTCTAAACAAATCTAAGACATGGTGTGTTAGGCTATATATGGATTTTTTTTCGAAAAGGGGATCTCCCCGGCCTCTGCATCAGAGCGATGCATACAGCCATCTTATTAACCAGATAAAAAGGTTCCAACAAGGGCTCGAAGTCTCCAACTGGAAAAAGTGAAAAAAAAAGCTCACACAGAGCTAAAATGGGCTAGAAACACAAACTAGCCAAATAAAGGACACCACAACCGGCTGGCTAAAGAGAGATAGGTAAACTAATTGCCTATCCTATTACATGACCGCCATCCAAACCTGTTGAAGACAATTGTCTAGATCCCTTCTAGCCAAATCAAAGACAAGTAATATAGATTGAAGAGAGTATGTAGTTTCAAAAACCCAAGAACCAATAAAGACATAGCAGAATGAAAATAGACTGTCTTGGTGATATCAGACAAGAGAAACCAGGTGTTACAATAATTGGTGATAAAAACTGACTGTATTTCAGTAAACAAAAGATGATAAAATGGACTGAACAAACTGAAAAAAAAAAGAGAAAAGGCACGAGCAGCAGAAACCTCGGAACAAAGTTAGTTACATCGAATTCCTTTGAAGCAGCCATCTCTGGCTCTACTCTTGGCATGTTCACTCTTCACCTTCTTCCAAGCCCCACAACAAACATAAGTTTTAAGACAATGCACACAAGCTCGGTTCACATAATGTGAAAACACCCCTATGAGGTCTCTCAAAAAATTATCAGCTCTTACGTGAGACGAAGCACTCCAAGTCACAAAAAAGAATGTCATTATAAATGTTGTGTTCAAACTTCACGAGGTATGTGCAAGTACCGGTGAGCGGATCGTACACTTGTAGCACCGAAGGTGCCATGCGGCTAGAGAAACCATACAAAAGCATCTTTGGACTATCACGCATCATCCTCAAAGGTATTATCAAACAAGTGATTGAATTTGTGGAGACCGTGTATACCTTTACCCAGGTGCCTTTAGCGTGCTCAGTCAGGAGCCATACGTTCGTGCACACATTGTTGGTCAAGTGTTTCTCTGACTGAACAAAGCAGTCATTATTGAACCAAACAAGATATTTATGAATACATCCATTTGTATCTCATCACTTGTTGGGCCTTTGAGCGTCGCCATCCATTTCTCACTCTCGAGATCAAGGCGGAATATATAGTCCTCGCATGATGTTACCGATGCGTAAAGAAAGTGCATGACACTGGTGATTGTGACCACAGATCCCCGGTCATATATGGTAGACTGCGTGGCTGCGGGAAACCCCACCTGCCTCCACTTGGCACCATCTCCCAAGGTGAGAACCTTCCAAGGCTGGTGAGGATTGTTGCCCATGAGGCGTACCATCTTGTATGCGCCAGACGGGGCCGCACAACCGACCTTGAAGGCCCCGACATAGACGTCAGAGGATGCTCCATCATCCAACTCCGTGGCTGTCATGAGCACACTTCCGGTCGCCGGATTGATCACTTTGGCCACAAAAAAGTCCGAGGCCTCGAGGAAATCGAAGGTGACACAGACTAGGGCGTCGTCACGACCGTAGCAGATGGTCCAAAAGGCGCCTACGCTCTTGTTCACTCGCACGACTTCACCATTCACGTCCACCAACTGTAGGTCGCCACTTATCCTGCCGTCTTCCTTTTTGTGGTAGCTGGCGGCGAGGAGGAGAAGCTGCGGGTCGGTGCGGGACCTATGCGTGGCGAGGAACGCCGGCCCGGAGATGAGGGCGTGCCACCCCCTGGACACGCAGCAGAACCTGCACGCGGGCTTCACCGGCACCCATGAGAGTATTTCGGAGATCAAGTCGTCTGGTAACGACGGCAGCATCGCTGGCGACGCCATGACAGAAACGGCCGTAGGTTGTTGAGAGGGCGAGAGAGAAAGAAAAGTATTGCTCGGGGATTGGTCGATGTCTCGTGTAGCCATCTGCTCTATTTTTCGAGGGAATCGTGTAGCCATCTGCTCGATATTTAAGCTTGGAGACCCGGCCACGATGACCATAGACATCGGAAAGGATTCAAAGTCGCCGCAGCACCGCGTTGTATAACAAGTCTGAAAGCCAAAAAACAAAACAATCCAGGGGACTCTTCCCCGATGGGCAAACAAACCGGCCCAGTACACTCGGATTGCGGTGGTAGCCTGCCAATTTGGTCTCGCGCCATTTCTTCCAGGCAGAGCGTGCGCTTCGGTTTGTCGATTTTTTTTTTTTGCCAGGTTTTCTTCTCGGTTTTCTTTTAAAAGAACTAGAAGAAAGAAATTTGGGAACAAAAGCATTTCTTAATTTTTTTGACGGAAAGACAGCAGAGCGCTGATTTTCATTGATGAAGAAGAAGATAAGGTACATGGTAAACCGGAGGCCCAAGAAAAACAAAACTGGGGTGGCTGGCATTAGTCCGCCCTGAACAAAAGTGATCTAGCGAACTTAAGGTTGCTCAAAGAAAGCTGACATTGGTGCAAGCCCAGCGTGTTGCCAGGTCCTTGCCTCATCGATGATGCGGCCATGAACCTGCTCGGCGAAGGAGGAGACGTGATTGAAAACTCTCGCATTTCGCTCCTTCCAGATGCCCCATGACACAAGCATGCATGAGGCCTTCCAAATGGCCCGTCTCGCCCACGGTAGCCCGGCATTTTGTCGTCTTAATCGCAGCCGCAGCGAGCAGTTTGTGGGCATAGGCAGCGCAGTGAACGGCATGCCTAGCGAGGATGCGGTCCTCTCCCACACGTCCACAGCGAAGGGGCAGGCCGCAATCATGTGGTGGGCTGTTTCCGGCGCGGCATGACATAGCGAGCAGATCGGGTCGTGTTCGATCCTTCGCTTGGCCAAGTTATCCGCCGTCATAATCCTCCCTTGCAACAGGAGCCAGGCGAAGCATTTAGCCCTGGGAGATGCTTTTGCCTTCCAGATTATGGCCTTATCGTTGGTTTGAATGCTGCCCTTAAATTGCATCTTGTATGCAGAAGCCGCCGTGTATTCGCCGGACGTTGTCCACTTCCAGGCAATCCGGTCTTCGACGTTGTCATTGATGGTGATGCTCGTAGCAGCCTCCCAGAGATCACAGAGCTCGTGTAGAATCGTCGGTGTTGGGTTGGGCTTGAGGAGCGTCAGCCAATGGTTGTCAAGCATTTCTTAATGTGTGTGAACATTTAACAAAATGCATGATCAGACTTTTCTAAAAATTATCATGTACTTCAAAAAAAGTTAATCTTCAACCGCAAGAAAAAGTTAATCTTGTACTTAAAATGTTGACTGTGTATTTGTTCAAATGATGGAAAACACCAAATTACAAATGAATAAAGCAACCGAAAAGAAAAACCAAGCGCTGTAGACTATGGCGGGAACGCCCGGGCTGACCCAATTTGAGTTGTAAGACAATAGGCTTTGGGGGGAACCGGCACAACCCTTTAGGGGTGGCCTATCACATATATATATAATGAGGTGGTATACAACGTTACAATATACACATGTAAATACAGTCTAACACCCTCCCTCAATCTTAGCCACTTTCTAATGAATCTAGAAGGGTAAGATTGCGCCTGCAAGTCTCAAACTGTGGCAAAGGCAATTGCTTGGTGAAGATGTCAGCAAGTTGATCCTTGGAAGAAATAAACTTGATCTGTAGTTGCTTCTGAGAGACACGTTCACACACAAAATGATAGTCAACTTCAATGTGTTTCGTTCGGGCATGGAATACCGGATTTGCAGAAAGGTATGTAGCACCGATGTTATCACACCAAAGAACAGGAGGCTGTGATTGGGGTATACTTAACTCCTGAAGCAAGGACTGTACCCAGATGATCTCTGATGTGGCATTGGCCACAGCCTTATACTCAGCCTCAGTACTGCTACGCGAGACAGTAGCCTGTTTCCGAGCACTCTAGGCAATCAGGTTAGAGCCAAAGAAGACAGCATAACCCCCCGTGGATCGCCTGTCATCCGGATTGCCAGCCCAGTCTGCATCAGAATATGCTGAAAGACAACCAGAGTCAGACGGCCGAATATGCAAACCATGAGCCACCGTGAAACGAATATAGCGCAAAATCCGCTTAACAGCAGACCAATGAGTGTCACGGGGTGACTGCAGATACTGGCAGACTTGGTTAACAGCATAGGAAATGTCTGGTCGCGTGATCGTCAAGTACTGGAGCCCACCAACAATACTCATGTACTCTGTCGCATCAGAAGAAGAAAGAAGCACACCATCAACAGCATTGAGCTTATCAGTGGTAGACATGGGTGTAGTCGTCGGTTTGTACTTAAGCATCCCAGCTCGCTGCAACAAATCCAGAGAGTACTTCTTCTGCGTCATAACAAGGCCAGCAGCACGAGAAGTAACCTCCACACCAAGAAAGTAATGAAGCTTCCCAAGGTCCTTGACCGCAAAATCAGCACCAAGTGAGCGAACAAGCGCAGTAGCAGCCGACTGAGAGGAGCTGACCAAAATGATATCATCTACATAGACCAACAAGTACATAGTAACCTCAGGCCTTTGAAGAAGAAACAATGAGGAGTCAGCAGTTGATGATGCAAAACCATGAGCACGAAGAGCCATTGCAAGATGAGCATGCCAAGCACGAGGAGCCTGCTTCAGACCATAAATTGCCTTGGACAGACGACAGAGATGATCAGGGCGATCCGGATCAGAGAAACCCGGAGGCTGGAGCATGTAAACCTCCTCCGCCAAGACACCATGAAGAAAAGCATTTTGAACATCAAGCTGACGAAGAAACCAACCTCGAGTAACAGCCAGAGAGAGAAGAAGTCTGATGGTAGTAGGCTTGACCACTGGACTAAAGGTGTCTTCATAGTCAAGTCCAAAACGCTGTCGAAAACCACGAGCAACCAGACGAGCCTTATAGCGCTCAATGGACCCATCAGAATGCCTCTTCACTTTGAAAACTCATTTGGAATCAATGACATTTACCCGTGATTGTGGAGGAACAAGAGTCCATGTCTGATTGCGAAGAAGCGCTTGATACTCCTGCTCCATGGCCTCTCTCCAATGAGGAATGCGCATAGCAGCTTGATACTTGTGTGGCTCAGAGGATGGATCTGCGAGAGCAGCAGACATGCACGCCGCTAACCAAGCAACTGTGCCATCGTGACGTTGCTTAGGCTGAAAAATGCCACTCCGACTGCGCGTATGTGGACGTAGAGCAGCAGCAGGAGCCGGCAGAGGCGAAGGTGACGGAGACGTGACGGTCGCCGGAGATGCAGGAATCACCTCAGGCGAGCTCGGGACAGACGACTCCGGGCTGCATGGCGAAGACTGGCCCGACGACAGGGGCTCAGAGGCCATGGGCGAACCGAGAGTGGGCGAGGCCAGCTCCGGTGACACCGGCCCAGACGGCCTTGGCGAGGCGAGAGCAGGCGAGGCCGGCCCTGGTGAGAAGGGCCCAGACACCCTGGGCGAGGCAGGGGCGGGCGAGGTCAGGCCTGGTGATGACTGCCCCGACGCCCTGGGCGAGACGGGGACCGAGGAGGCCGGCCCAGTCGGCGGGGTTGCAGGGCGCGACGATGGCGAAGGCAGCCCAGAAGCCAGAGGCGACCGGGCCAGGACGTCGATCGGCCGTGCATGAGCACGGAAACCGAGGCCATGCAGGGGCGCCATGTGCTCCTCATGCACAACAGAAGGTGCCGAGGATGAAGGCGATGGCGACGAAGAGGAAGATGGCACTTCCAGAATCTCCAAACGAGCCCCACGACCAGTGCCTGCACCATGGTTAGGCAACAATAGATGAGAATATGCAACATCATCAAATTGGTCAGAAGCAACAGAGGATGAATGCATGACAGGTGGCTCGGTAGTGGACACAGGGAGTTTGGCAAAGGGAAAAACATGCTCATCAAACACAACATCCCGAGAGATGTAGACACGATTAGTGGGCACATGAAGACATTTGTATCATTTATGAAGAGAGCTATAACCAAGAAAAACACACTTCTTGGAACGAAACTCGAGCTTACGCTTGTTATATGGACGGAGATGGGGCCAGCAAGCACACCCAAACACCTTGAGAAAGGTGTAGTCCGGTTGTTCATTAAGGAGAACTTCAATGGGAGTCTTCATATTCAAAACACGAGTGGGAGTACGATTGATGAGAAAACATGCAGTGGTGAAAGCATCACTCCAAAAACGAAACGGAACAGATGCATGGGCCAAAAGAGTCAGACCAGCTTCAACAATGTGACGATGCTTACGTTCTACTGAATCATTCTGCTGATGTGTATGTGGACATGCTAAACGGTGAGTGATCCCAAGCGACTGAAAGAAGGAGTTGAGGTTGCGATACTCGCCACCCCAGTCCGACTGAACATGAACAATTTTGTGCTTGAGAAGGCGTTCAACATGTTTTTGGAACTGAACAAAAATGTCAAACACATCAGATTTACGTTTGATAAGATAAAGCCAGGTAAAGCGGCTGTAAGCATCAACAAAACTGATATAGTAATTATGACCACTAACAGAAGTCTGAGCAGGACCCCATACATCTGAAAACACAAGTTCTAAAGGATGTTTCACCTCACGACTGGACTCCGAAAAGGGAAGTTGATGACTCTTCCCCTGCTGACAAGCATCACACACTGCTACATCTTTATTACTAGACACACTAGGAAGCTCATGACGACGCAAAACATGTCGGACAATAGGTGTGGCCGGGTGACCAAGACGAGCATGCCACTGTGACGGAGATACCCGAACTCCACTAAAGACGCGAGCGACGCCAGGATGCTCCAGACGATAGAGACCTTGGCAGAGCCGCCCACTAAGAAAAATGTCCCTCGTGCCCCGATCCTTAATAAAAAGATCAAAAGGATGAAATTCACAAAGCACATTATTATCACGAGTGAGTTTAGGAACTGAAAGAAGATTACGTGTCACAGATGGAACTCGAAGAACATTGCGAAGCTGAAGACTCCTATTGGCATGTCTAGTGAGAAGTGATGCTTGACCAATATGAGAGATGTGCATACCTGCTCCATTGGCGGTGTGGATCTTGTCGGAGCCATGGTAGGGTTCACGAGTGTGAAGCTTCCCCATCTCACTGGTCAGGTGCTCTGTCGCCCCAGAGTCCATGTACCAGTGGGGATCAATGGAGTAGGACTGAGTGTGTCCCTGTGGCTTCTGCGGCGGCGGACGATCAGCCATGGCGACCTGACGAGCAAAGTTGCGTGTATCCTTCCCGTCATTGCCGAGACTAAGAAAACCCCGCTGGAAGCGCTTGTGACACTTCGAGGCCCAGTGCCCATCGCGACCACAAAGCTGGCACACACGTGGACCGCCAGCCCCTGGTAGCGTCGCAGTAGGAGGAGGGGCCGAGGCGGGTGGTGGTGACTGCCCCGAAGGAGCCCTGGATGAAGCAGAGGAGCGACCACCCTTGGTGGCGGCGTTTGCCGAGAGGGCGCCGTTGCCCCTGGATCGGCGCGTCTCGACTCGTTGCTCAGTAAGCAGGAGGCGTGAAAAGACCTCGTGTGCTGGCATGGGCGTGGAGTTGCCCCTCTCATTGATGATCTCGACTAGGGCGTCATACTCCTCATCAAGACCATTGACAATAAACGAGTTGAACTCGGAGTCGGTGAGGGGCTGTCCAATGGAGGCCAGCGTGTCGGCGAGACTCTTGACTTTGTTGTAGAACTCAGTGGCGGTGGAGTCAAGCTTCTGACACTCCCCAAGTTGGCGACGGAGCCCAGATACACGAGCCTGTGACTGTGCCGCAAACGAGCGCTCAAGAATAGTCCATGCCTCGTGGGACGTCTTGGCGAAGACAACAAGCCCAGCAACGGCCGGAGAGAGCGACCCCTGGATGGAGGAGAGGTTCGCCTGATCCTGCCCTGTCCAGACACGGTGAGCCGGATTATAGACCGGACCGTGCACGCTGTCAACCAGCGCAGGAGGGCAAGGGAGAGAGCCGTCGACATAGCCAAGCAGATAGTGACTCCCAAGAAGCGGAAGAACCTGCGCGCCAGAAGATGTAATTGTCCGACGACAACTTGATGGTGATGAGATGGCCGAAGTGAAACGGCGGCGGCGGCTGCGATCCCATCGAGGAGACTGGCTGAGGTGAGACCACCGTGGAGACAGTCAGAGGGGCAGCCGGCGCGGTGACAGAGGGCGCGATGGCCGCGGTTGACGCCGCGAAGCCTGCCAGCGCGACGTCCTCCGCCACCAGCGGCGCAGTGGCCGAGGGCGCGACAGCCGCGGTTGACGGGGCGGCGGCGGTGTGGGCCACAAGCGCCTGCCCGGGCGAAGTAGCAGCCGGCGGGAGCGCGAAGAGGGAGCCGACGCTCCATGTCCCGATCGGCGCCTGAAGGGAGGCGGCATCCAGCGGCCTCGAGAGAAGTGCCGCGAGGGAGGCCGGCAGAAAACCGGTGGCGGTGGAGCCGGACGCAGCGGCGGACGTCATAGCAGTCGGGCGACGGCGACGGCGGGCGCGGCGGCGGCGGCGGCGGCGGTTTAGGGTTTTTAGGCGGAAGCGGACGTAACCTAGCGTGATACCATGTAAGACAATAGGCTTTGGGGGAACCGGCACAACCCTCTAAGGGTGGCCTATCACATATATATATAATGAGGTGGTATACAACGTTACAATATACACATGTAAATACAGTCTAACATGAGTTGATGTAGACATTTCGGTGACTATTTAATACAATAAATAGAATTTGCCGTGCTAAATGGCAATAATCGTTAAACAACGGCAAGCTGAACTTAAACGAAACCTGACCCTTGCATCGCCTCTCTCAGGCGGCACAGGGGAATACTGTCAGAGGTGGCGATGCTCTCCTTTAAGAACCAGCTCGTCTCGCCGCCATCGGAGGCCATTGGAGGAGCGCACCAATAAAGCCCTCCTAGGAAAATGGGGCGGAGCATCGCTTATCGCTCCCTTCCGCTGGGTGTTCTAATGATTGTGGCTCCTCGTGGTGTTGTGATGGCAACTACAGACTAACTGCTGTGGTGCATGGGTGTTGCGACGCGGCGGAATTGATGTGAAGCGAGGGCATGTGGGCCTGATATGGGCCCTGTAGGGCCTTGAGCGCGGATGGGCACACAGTGGTGGCAGCATGGAGCTCGATCGGTCCATGATCGGACGTATCCGGAGCCTGACAGGGTTGCGGTGTTGGTGTGCCTTAGCTGGCGCTCCATGTGGTCCATTTAGGTTGCGCAGGCCATGGCTGGGGCGTGGGAGGCACCCTGTTTATGCAGTTTGCATGACAGCTCCTCTCGGGTCATGGCCGGTTGGGGTGGAAGAGGCGTTGGAGGTTGATGGATAGGACATATCACGGGGATGCCGGAACACGTCAACGAGAAAGAAGAACAAAACCGGTAATAAGGAGACCGGTATAGTGAGCATGTGTATAACTCAAGGGGATACCGATATATCTCACCTCGGGTTTTGTAAAGTATCGTGAAGCAAAGGGAACATCACATGATAACCAAAGGTTCATTCGAATATCATTCATGTATTTATAGGGATTAATATGAATGTCCATGGTTCCGCTATTGATCATTGAATGAAAAGGGAGTTTCATTCATGTATATGTTTTATTGAACCTACGGGGTCACACATGGTTTATTAGAGAATTAAGAGTTAAAGGAGAGTCAGAGAAAAGACACCAAAAAGAGTTTCAGATAAATTAGGAAATGTTCCGGATGTTCTTAGAAATGTTTCGGGAGGTACTTGGAGGTTTCAGAACCTTTCAGAGGTCTGTGGTGCACGGCTAAATTGGCTGGTGCAAGTAGCAAGGCCCATAGGGATTTGGGATAATGCACTCAGGGCTAACTTGGAGGGGCAAGCCGGAAACGCCAAGGCTCACGGCATTTCTAGAAATGCCAAGGCCCATGGCGTTTCAGGAAACTCCACCGCCTTTGGCATTACAGGCTTGAATCCGAGAAGAACTCTTCTTCGTGATTCAAACCGACTTCGGAGAGGCTCCCTTCCCAAGTTACGCCCCAGTGCTCAACATATATATACAGGGGTAGGGGCAACTTGGAGAGGCGCCCGTTTTATCTCTCGCGTCTAGTTGACCTAGACATTGACGCCGCTAGGCTACTTCTCCCTCTAGGTTTCTCAAAGGTTGTAAGCTCTGGATGGCAAAGCTCTACTGGACCACTACTTTGGTACGTGAAACTGTAGAGGCATCATACTTCGGTGCTTGTTCGAGGGATCCTTCGTGGGACGGTTCGAGGGACTACAAGTTTGATCAGCGCCAACTCTTCTTCCCTTGCAACTCATAGTTGGTAATTATCAGATCTAAACCTCTTATCCATCTTGATAGTGTTCCTGGTTCAATCGTAGGGCGATTTTTTTGTTTTCTACTATGTTTCCCAACATAGCCATCCCACCGGTTGCATAGCACTTGGATGTTACTCCAAGGACGATTAAGAGAACTGATTGTGTGGGAGATGGACATGTTGTTGTTTTAGTACTCCTCAATGCCAATCAAAAATCTCTCCTTTATTTGATTGGCGCCGACCGTGGCATCGAGAGAGATGTTGAGCCAAGATTCACACAAAGCTTTGTCTTCATCAATCTTGTAGTTACCCATCCTCAGCTTTCTCTTCACTTGACTCCCATCGATCTCCTCGACCTCATCCTCCTCATCCATCATCTCGGCTTCTCTCATTTGGTTATATGGCCTAGTCATTGCAATGTTATCGAGCCCAAGTGTGCGGCTTGAATTAAATTCATGCATGACATCGAGCCCTTCCAAGTCTACACACCATCTTGTATGCGCCGGACGGTGTGGCACAACCAATGTTGAAGGTCACGGCGGACGGCGTGGCATGGCCAACGTTGAAGGTCAGCGCTCTCGCGTCCAGTTCCGTCGTCAGCAACACATTCCCGTTCGCCGGATTGATCATGTTGACGACAAGAACACCAAAGGCAACGGGATTGTCCCCTGTGACGAAGACGGGGCCGTCAAGGCGGGTCCTCCAAAGGCTACCCATGCTCCGGATCACTCTCACGACTTTGCCTTCCGTGTCCAACAGCCGCAGGCAACGACGGCAGCATCGTCGCGCGGCGACGCGATGGTAGAAACTTTTTTTTACGAGACGCGATGGTAGAAACTTGCAAGCCATCTGCTCGGTATTTACCGTTAGAGAGCCGGACACCACGGACACAGGAGTCGGACCACGAAAAGGATTCAAAATCCAAGCCGTGTATTATACCATGTCCGGAATCCGTGTTCCTAAAAAAGAAGTCTGGAACCCATTGGGTGATTTACCACGGAGAAACGGAATCAAAGATGGTGACCGAAACAATCTCTTCATACCGACGGTAAGCAAACCGGTCTAATACACTGTGATGGAACTGTACTCGTGCTACTAACACAATTAGTTAAGCAGGGCAGCAGGGCTACATTCATAATAGTTCAAGGAACCCAAGAACCAACCGCCAGGCACGAGCAGCAGGACATCAAACTGCCTTGGTGACATCACGGCTACCGAACAACATGCAGTAGCCAAGTGTGTAACAGGCTGACAGCTTGTAACATGATCACACGATTAACAATATTTATTGTCAAAAGCATTACAGTGCATAGATAAAACTAAAACAAAGCATGAGCAACAAGATATATCAGATAAAACAAAGTGATATATTCCTCCAAAGGGGTCATCTCCATAGCTCCACTCTCTGTGTCTTTAACGAACGGAACTTTTAAGACAAAAGCCCTGTTCAAATGGCAAACATCATCATCTATAGTCCGTCACAAATGACTTGTAGAAAGAGAGTGGATTCAGCTGGTGCAGTCATTGGCCAGATCTTATGTCAGACAAAGCACTCTAAGTGCAAGTCGCAAAGACAAACATCACTATGAAATTCTCTCGGAAACTTCATGAAGTGTGTGCTTGTAGCAGTAAGGGGATCGTAAACCTGTAGCATCCGGGTTTTCGTGGGCCTATGGTAGCCATAGAATAACAACTTTCCACCATCGCGCATCACCCTCAAAGGCCGATATAAAACGGTGGTCGGAGTCATGGAGACCGTGTATGCTTTGACCCAGGTGCCTTTGTCGAAGTCAGTCAGAAGCCATAGGTTCGTGCATCTATTGTTGGTAACAAAATGTTCCTCCAACTGAACCAAGCAGATGGTGTCATTGAGCCTGACTATACATTCCGTCGTTAGCCGCTTTTGAAACTGATCACCTTGTTTTGTTGGGCCTTCAAAGGATGCCTTCCATTCTTCCCTCTCAAGATCAAGGCGAAGTATAAGGTCCTCATACAACGGCAATCTCCGTGACGTGTAAAGAAAGTGCACGACACCATTGACCGTGACCACGAAGCTCCGATAGAAGTAATTTGACAGTGTGGTTGCGGGAGACCGCAATTCACTCCACTCGGCGTCACCTCCCAAAGTGAGAACCTTCCAAGACTCGCCGTCGAAGCGGACAACCTTGTACACGCCAGACGGGGCGGCACAACCGATGCTGAAGAGGAAGAACTCTTGGTTCTCCAACTCAATGGTCGCCATTATTAGCACACTCCCGGTAGCGGGATTGATCACATTGACACCAAAAACGTCGCGACGACCACGAAAATCGCGGGTGATGCATACCGGACCGTCAACGCCATGGCAGACCGTCCAAAGGGCACCAACATTCCTGATCACTCTCACGACATTGCCTTCCTCGTCAAACAGCCGCAGGTCGCGGCCCATGTTGCTGGCTTCCTTGCCCGAGGAGCTGGTGGCAAGGAGGAGGTGCGGGTCGACTTGGGACTTGTGCGCGGCGAGGAACGCCTGGCTGGAGACGAGGGCACGCCACCCCCTGGACAAGCACCGGAATCTGCAGACGGACTTCACCGGCGTCCATGAGAGTATTTCGGAGATCACGTCGTTTGGTAAACGCATCGGCGACAGAGACATCCTAGGGTTTTTTGACAGGACGAGAGAGACGTGTTGTCTTGAGATCGGTACTAGAACATGATAGCGCGCGTTGCCGCGCCCGTTCATCTTAAAATTGAGATGACATATTTTTTTAAAAAAATCTCGGTATTATAAATATTTGTTCCATCTGAAATAGTGTACAGTAGATGAAAGGCCATAGCAAATAATGGCATCACCCGTCAGTACAAAGGACAATTCATAAGATACAGAGGTTTTGATGTGTGTTCTCATCGAAGCAAATTAAAATTAATGACAACACTCCCTCACCATGTTTCGCCTAGTGCCATTAAAGATTTAAGTGCACAACCCCCCGTTGTTCAAATTAATGGTAACAACTGATTTTTTTTGCGCAAAAAACAATTGAATTAACAATGGAGAAATCCAGAGCAGAAAGATTGTTTTTCTTAAACATGCATGGAAGCGTGTCATTGTTTATGAAGACAACACTAAGATAGTGTGAATTGCCAAATGAAAAAATATTTACATAATTAAAATAAAAAATAACCGTCCTCACCGAGTGGTAAAAAAAATATGAATGCCTACTTAACCTAGACCTGTCACAACAGGCAGCACACAAACAAATGAATCGAGGCCTGAAGCGGCACGAGTGCTTGCTGGCAGCCATACCAATGCTCGAGAGAGCTCGCAACCAAACGACTGAGGGAGCAACAATAGAAATAGCCCGTAAAGAAAAAACAATAGAAACCGAGTCTCCAGGGAAGCAG
>NC_041392.1:690677880-690721165 GCF_002162155.2 Triticum dicoccoides | reverse complement strand
ACTGCATTTTTCTGATGGCAAACAACATATATATCTGTTATCTGTAATCATGATGTTACTGCCAAGCTACATGATACAATTGCTCATGTCGTTTGCTTGTTTTTCTAGCACGTACCCAAAACAATTTGGTAGAACGTTAATTTGGAGCTGGGTGGTTGCATCCAGAGGGAGTTGGCATCGAAACGTTCGCAACACAGACTAAGATCTGATAGTTAACTGGAGCAGAACAAAATAATTGTACCATGCAAGAATCCTAGCAATAACTCATAGCGAAATCTTACCATGACGGAAGGCGCAGATGCTGGGAGATCGTAGATGTTGCCAGTTGCAGCCAGAGGGTGCAGCGGTGGACACCTTGATCGGATCACATGCCTTCTTCAACCCCTCATCTCCTCCTAAGCAGCTGCGTTAGACGGATGGGTGGGGGGTGTGGTAGCGCAACGATTGGATCAAGCGCTACTCTTCCACTTTCTTCGTACCCTCAAGTCATTGATGGTGCCGCACCTCCACCTACTCGAGATGGCCTGCCGCTGCCGTCGCCAGTAACCTGCCACCTCGTCATATCGGGCATGAGACAACCACATACAAGAAGCCCAGAAAGATTAACACACAATTCGTACATAGAAAAGAAATTGAGGGCCCGATTAATGTGAGGACGTCCAAGTCCACCATCGGAGCAGCAGCCCATAGACGTGGGCCAGTCATGACGCTCGGGGCTAGCGAGATAAAAAGGCTCATGAGTGCAATGTGGGATAGCTGAGCGACCCGGTACGCTCGTATGCCGAATCCAATGGCTGATAAGGTCAAATCGCTGTGGAGGGGCATAGCTAGCCCCGTTTTACTTTTTTTTAGGGGAAGGCCAAATTTTATTCATCAAAGACCACAATGGGTGGGATACAACTCGGATCATGGGGTTGGCCTAACCAGAGATGACGCCCCGGACCGAGACTAAGCGAGTATTTGGCAAGTTTGTGTGCGTCGACATTAGCCGCACGACCTTCAAAAGAAAAATTACATTGAAACATAAAAGCTCTACTCTTTATCTCTTGTATGATAGAACCACTCCTTCCTTTGCCTCCACATGAAATATCAGCCACCGTTTGTTTGGAGTCGGATGCAATGACAAGGTTGTGTATGTTAAGGTCTTCTGCCAGCGCCAATGCCTCACGGCAAGCGATTGCTTCCAGAATTGCTGGGTCCTCTAGGCCAGCTACCACCAATGCTGAACTGCCAAGATAATTTCCTTGCCCATCCCTGCATACTGCCGCTGCCGATCCCCCCTTTCTTGCTCTCACTCCAGCATCTACATGGATCTTAGCGAAACCAACAGGGGGTGCCTTGGGCCGGATCGCCCGTGGCTGCCTCGTACCTGGAGCTGCACTTGTCGTCGTCGGGCTTCTCGTGGTGATCATATTGAGTTCGTCAATGAATCGCCTAACGAACAAATTAGTTGCTTGTGGCGGTTGGAAAACCCCTTCATGTATAGCCTTTCGGCGTGCAGTCCATATTGCCCAAAGTGTGATGGCCAACAACACGAACTGATCATGATCAAGTGACTGCATGAAGGTGAAAAGCCACTGCTTGGCACTGGTTCCGTGTTCGACACCAGGCTCTGGGCTAGCTCCTCATTAACTAGTGCCCACACACATCTCGAACTAGTGCAATTGACCAGAGAGTGTCTCCAGGAATCAGGGGAACCACATAATCCACAATGAGCATCATCAGCCATGTGGCGGTGAGCCCGGACGTCTTCGATAGGCAGTGAATGCTTCGATAAGCACCAGAGGAACATCCTCACCTTTGCCGGAACCGCAGTCCTCCACAGAGTTTTCCATGCTCCCTCCTCGACCGCGGTATTTGAGGTACCCGCCGCACCTTCAAGCCAGGCCTCCCGACGTTGTCTTGTTGCCACTAACATACGGTAAGCTGATTTGATAGTGAAGTTTCCACTAGTTTCGAAGTTCCAGCTCCAAAAATCTTGGATGTTGCGAGTGCACACTGGGATCCCCAAGATGGTGCTTGCATCCATAGGCATAAACACTTGATTGATTAGCTGACTATTCCACGTAGCGCTTGTGTGGTCAATTAGCTCCGCAACCAAGGTCGGTGGATTAGGGTGAATGCTCCCATATGGTCGTAGCATCTCGTCTCTTGGCAACCATGGATCCTCCCAGATGCGAGTAGATTGGCCATTACCTATTCGGCGTACTAGCCCTTGCTTGAGTGTGTCCCTGCCTTCAACGATGGCACGCCAGATCTGACTTGGATGGTTGCCCAAGGTCGCCTCAAGGATGGTGGTTCCAGGGAAATATATACTCTTCAACAGGCGGGCACTAAGAAAAACTGGTTCTTGGAGCAGTCTCCATGCCTGTCACGCCAGCATTGCCATATTAAAGAGTTCAAAGTCCTTAAACCCTAGGCCTCCCATTCCCTTCGGTTGCGTCATACTTTTCCACGACACCCAATGAGGTTTCCTCTTGCCTGCTTTACTCCCCCACCAAAACTTTCTGATGAGCCTGTTGAGGCGCTCACATAGTCCCCTTGGTAGTTTAAAACAGGACATGGATAACACCGGTATTGCCTGAGCCATAGATTTTATTAAGACCTCCTTGCCAGCCGAAGACATGGTGTTTTCCACCCAGCCCTGCACTTTGCTCCATAACCGATCTTTCAGGTACTTAAAAGCCCCATTCTTCGAACTCCCAATGTATGATGGCATCCCAAGGTACTTCTCATTTAATGTTTCATTTGGGACGTTAAGTATGCCTTTTATGACATCTCTGGTAGCTTCTGGCACTCCCTTACTAAAAAAAGATAGATGATTTTGCAAAGTTCACTCGCTGGCCCGAAGCTTGGCAATATGTGTCCAGTACTAGGTTTACCTCATTAGCTCCCGCACTATTTGCCTTACAAAACAGCAGGCTGTCATCAGCGAATAGCAAGTGGCTAACTTGTTGCGCCGTAGGAGCCACTTGTAAACCACTCAAATTGGATGACTCACTTTTTGATTTCAACAGGCACGACAGGCCCTCTGCTGCTAGCAAGAACAAGTACGGGGATATTGGGTCCCCTTGTCTGATTCCCCTTGACGGTTCAAACTCCTCCAATCTCTTCCCATTGAACATAACAGAAAAATTTACTGTGGTGACCAGCCCCATCACAATGTCCACCCATCTCTCTGTGAAACCTAGTTTAATCATTATTGCTCTCAGGTATGGCCACTCCACCCTATCGTAGGCCTTTATCATATCTAACTTCAGAGCGAAAGACTGATGCTTCTTTGCTTTGTTCCTCTTCATAAAATGGAGACACTCATAAGCTGTGATGATGTTGTCAGTGATGAGTCTGCCCGGAACAAATGCAGACTGTTGCTCAGAAATAATCTCAGGTAGTATCACCTTCAAACGATTAGAGATGACCTTGGATGCAATTTTGTAAAGGACGTTACATAAACTGATTGGACGAAACTGGCTCAAAAGAGTTGGATTTTTTACCTTGGGTATCAACACCAACACTGTCTCATTGATACATGCCGTGGATTCAGTACCTTCCACAATTTTGATCACAACCTTGGTAACTTCGTCTTCACATGTCTCCCAGTGCCGCTGAAAGAAATGAGCAAGGAAATCATCTGGTCCCGGTGCCTTGGTGGGAAACATCTGAAACGGGGCAGTTTTAACTTCTTCAGCACTATATGGTGCATTCAACACCACATTCATTTCCTCCGTGACCTTGCATGGTACTGTATCAAGCACCTGAGTCATGTCTCCCACCCCCTCCGAAGTATACAGATCCTTATAAAAGGTGGTTGTCATAGTTTCCATCTCCATATCATTCTCAGTTATCGTTCCATCATCACACTGCAATGACTTGATTTGGTTTCTCCGGTGTCTCCTGCTCGCTCTCAGGTGGAAAAAGTAGGTATTTTTGTCGCCATGCATAAGCCAGTCGATCCTGGCTCTTTGCCTCCACAGGATTTCCTCGCGGTGAAAAAGCTCGACCAAGCGATCACATATTTTAATCTCCTGTCGCGATGGGCCGGTTCTACCTGGGAGTCCGCGCATGGACTGTAGCTCTTTTTTTCAAATCAGCAATTTCTCTGCGTACGCTGCCAAAGTGCAGCCGATCCCATGTCGCCAGGTCACCCGACAGCGCCTGGAGTTTCGCTTTCACCTGGCCCACCGAATCTCCAGCCGCCTGATTCCATCCCGCATGCACTACTGTCTCCAGCATCGGATCGCGTTCCCAGCAGAGCTCGTATTTAAATGGCTGTGGCCCCCGCCTGCATGCATGCATTGCTTGGAGCTGAAGCAACAGGGGTACGTGATCGGACGTAGCAGCTGCTAGGTGTTCCAACGACGCCTCTGGGAAAGCCAATACCCACTCTGGGTTTGCAACACCTCGATCCAAGTGCACCCTAGTGTATGTGCCGCCCACCACCTTCTTCTCGAAAGTCCAATTCTGTCCCTTGTACCCTATGTCCGACAAGCCACATGTGTCGATAGCGTCTCGGAATGAGTCCATCTGTGCTTGGCTTCGTTGGCCAATTCCATCATGCTCATGGGCATGAAGAACTTCATTGAAGTCTCCAATCACTACCCATGCTTCAGTGCTCGATCCTGCAATCCCACGCAACATATCCCAAGTTTTGTATCTCTCACTTGTTTGGGCCTCCCCATACACAAAAGTAATTCTGGTTTTAGTTTCTACCATCTGCTCAACAGAAACATCTATGTGGTACTCAGAATAACCCAACACTTCGAGCTTTATTTCCTCATTCCAGAAAATGCCTAGTCCACCACTCCTTTCGGAGCTGCTTACAGCAAAACTTTTATTGTAGCCTAAAGTTCCTACTAGATTCTCAACACGTGAGCCCTCCAACTGAGTTTCAAGAATGCATACAATGGAGGGGGCATGTAGCTTCGAAAGATTTCGAAGCTCTCGAACTGTCGCAGGTCTGCCAGCCCCACGACAGTTCCAAACTAGGCAACTCATTGCGCCTGGCACGACCCATTGATAGGGCCAGCCCTGTTTTACTGTTTCTCAATATAAAAACACTTAGATCGTGGAGCCATATGCGCGATATTTAAGCCTGGAAGAGCGGGCCGCAATGGGCCCAGAAATCAAAAAGGGCTCAGAGTTGCGTGTTGTATACCAACTCTTTTTTTTTTTGCGAGTCGTTGTATTCCAACTCTAGAAACACATTGGGTTACAATATTTTACCTTTTTTTAGGCGTTACCATATTTACTGATGGGTAAACAACCCAGCCCAGTACACTCGAGTAGCAACCTGGATAAGCTTTCCGAAATAGCCCTCCTGCTAGATATATATCCCACTAAAACAAGGACAAGCTTATCTGAAAAAATAGTTTTGATAATCCGAAGAACCAACAGACAGAGCAGCATCACAACAAACTGTCTGGGTGATATCGACAAGAGAAGCCCTTTCATCAAGGGAGTACCTAGAACTCATCTAGATGAGACGTAATTTGGTTTCATTCACCTAGAAAACAAGAACGGATACAACCCACGTCAGCACACACGCATCTTATAGCACCACATCCAATGGCTATAAAAGGTGAATGAGATCAAATTAAATCTCATCTAGATGAGTTCTAGCAAAACTGTTTCATCAATCATATATAATCACACAATTAACAAGCTATCATGTGAAACAACCATATCGTCGTGGTTTCTCATTATTTCAGTTGTTTGTTATTATATGTACAAGTATAACAACTACTACAATCTATATAAGGGGTTTAAAGAATAAGAAAAACAGGTTTACATTTTTATAAGAAGGGGTCACTCGACGAGACGGTCCAACCAGGTTCTGCCACTGCTGCTTCAAATGGGAGGGATGTTGGCAAAAGAAAAGCCCTGGTACCCTTTGTAAGCATAATACGCTACTCTTGTGTAGTAGAATCCTGGGATGAACATCACTACGCCCAGCACTGTAAAGAAAATCCCTGTATCCAGAAGAACAGAGACATACATCAGGAACAGCTAGAGATATTGAGTGATCGGTACTCTGGAGCAAGTTAACGACCTAACACTCATGCACCCTGAAAATATCTTCAAGCTGCAACAACCGTCCGTAAGTAGGTATGCTGCTATTAGCCCTTCCTTACAAATTGAAGTTGTATGCATCAGGCGCTTACCAACATTGTGCAAAAGGACTTGACATATCTACGGATTGAAACGAACAAAAATGCCTCTTCAGAACTTCCTAACGCTTTGCTACATGTGGGCTTTGGCACACTGCTGGGATTGAGTGCCAATAAGCATGACATAAGTTTGTAATATCAATTCCATCATACATGATTCCGCATTTATAATCTGTACAGATGATCTTTGATTTCGTTTATGAAACAGGTATCCTTAACTACTACGCATAGTGGAGCCAACGCAACAGAAAGACATTTGATTGATGGTTTCTCAGCCCGTATTTGTTCTGAGTTCTGATTGATTTTTCTTCTGTTCAGTCTGGCATCCAAAACAGCTCAGGGAGTTAACGAATTACGACAACACACGGTGGTTCATTTTCTTCGTACATTTGGTCCATTTAGCACCTTTTTCCAAATTTATTAGTAAAGTCTAGATCTCTCTTTTCTATGATCTGGAATTCTTCATAACCAAATGTTAGAGTACGTAATAGGCCTAATGGCCTGGGCTGGCGGTATAGCCCGTTAATTTTAGGGTTAATTAGAGATAAGGGTCGCTTGCTTAGGGGTCAAGTAAACCTTGCTTGAGAGTCAAGTAAACCTCTCTATATAAAGAGAGGAGATGTATCAATCTAATCAAGCAAAAATTAAGAAGGAAATCCTTTCCATCTTGCCCGGCCGTGGGCAAAAGGCCCTCGGCCGGCCCTCTCGCGCCCTCCTTCTAGCAGCGCCATAACAATTTGGTATCAGCTAGCTTCGGTTCGATCATGTCTTCACCGCCGCCCAACCCGTCTCTTCCGCTGCCGGTCACCTCGTCGTCTCCGGCGACCACCACAACCGTCGTCCCACTCCTGCCCGCGCAGGGATCCTCCGTCGCGCCCGCCCCCGTCGTCCCCACCCCGGAGGAGGTGTCCGGGGTGCTGCAGGACCTAACACAGGCGGTCCAGGAGATCCACCTGTTCTTAGCCGGGTCCTACGAGCCGCACCCGGCTGCGCCGCCCATCACCGCCACCGCGCCGCCGTGGCTGCCGCTGCACCAGGCGGCCCCCGCCGCGCTCGCCGGGCTGCTGCAGCAGCCGCTGCAGCTGCCATCCACCGTCCTGTCCTGGCTGTCGTGGCAGCCGCCGCACCAGGCGGCCTCCGCCGCGCTCGCCGGGCTGCTGCAGCAGCCGCTGCAGCTGCCATCCACCGCCACCACCGCCCCGTCCTGCCTGCCATGGCAGCTGCCGCACCAGGTGGCCTCCGCCGCGCTCACCGGGCCGCTGCAGCAGCTGCCATCCACCGCCACCACTGCCTCGCCCTGGCTGCAGTGGCAGCCACCGCTCCTGGCGACCTCCTCCGCGCCCGGCGCTTCGCCACAGCAGCCGCTGCAACTGCAGCAGCCATTGCCGGTCAGCTCCCGCCCCGCATCGTCCGCGCCGACGGGAGTCCCGATCCACCAGATCAAGTCCCCCCGTCGCCATCACCGCTTCCCCAGGGCGTCCCCATCCAGCAGATCAAGTTCCCGCCGTCGCCGTCACCGCTTCCAGCTTGGATCACTACCCGCCATGTGTCGGCGGCGGTGAGGCTGCAGGCTGCTGCACGCGGCCTCCTAGCGCGTCGACGTGTGCGGGAGTTGCGTGGTCTGCAGCTGCCGCTCCTCCCAGTTGCGCTTCGCTGCGCAAAGGACCTCGATCTCGTCTGCTGCGTCGGGGATCTTGGGCATGCTGTTTTCCCCACGGACAGCGCCCTCAAAGTCCGCGACATCGGCGGTTGGGGAGGCACACCCCTCCTCGCCATTCTCCATCGACAGCCTTCCACTCTTCTATGTGCGGTGCCGACCAACAACCGTCCGGCGGGGAGAAGGCATGGTGTCACCGACAAGAGCGCACCGCGTAGCACCACTGCATTCCGCCGCCGGCCGCCGCGAGGGCGCCTCTGCTGGTCGCTCTTGCGACCACTTCCAGGTGGCCATATACATGCATTCCTTTTGTCCAGATGGTGTCCATGGGATCCAGGTGGCTGTACACGTGCACGTCCTACGTGCGGATGGTATCCACTTTTTGTTAAGAGGTCCCAAATAAATCATCCCAGTCCATTTCAGGTTGAGGGTAATAAAACAAGCCGAGATGTAAAAGGCTTGTTTTCAGGTGTTAGGTCTGTGTTGCGTCGAGTCATGGTTATAAGTTGGTTAGGCTGCAGCTCGAGGACAAACTGCATGTCCAGGTGGGGTGTAGTGTTAGAGTATGTAATGGGCCTAATGGCCTGGGCTGGCGGTATAGCCCGTTAATCTTAGGGATAATTAGAGATAAGGGTCGCTTGCTTAGGGGTCAAGTAAGCCTTACTTGGGAGTCAAGTAAACCTCTCTATATAAAGAGAGGAGATGTATCAATCTAATTAAGCAAGAATTAAGAAGGAAATCCCTTCCATCTTGTCCGGCCGTGGGCAAAAGGCCCCCGGCCGGCCCTCTCGCGCCTTCCTTCTAGCAGCGTCATAACACCAAATACCTTATCTATAGAAGGGCTTAATAATAATAAACTAACAAACAAAAACAAGTAGTTCAGCCAGACATGGAAAACTCTAGGATTTTCGATTTTTATTCAGGCCAGCATTAGAAATGAATAGCTTGATCTATCTCAAAAATTCAAAGTATAAATAATGGGGTGAAGGTGCTTTTTTACGGGGGAACCCCTCCCTCTCTGAGTTCCCCAGTTCATCACCCAACTCTCAACAAAGCAACTACAAATTCTAGATTCTCCTTTTTTTTTCCCGATAGTGAATCTGGGGTAGATAGATAGGGGGACAGATATCGGTCTCACCGTGGGAGCGGTCGCCGCCGACGCGGTGGGCGGCCATGACGAGGCCGGCGACGACGCCGAGCGCGCCAAACGCGAGGAGTGCGGCGGCGAAGGCGATCTCCTTGACCGGCGCGCCGCGCGGCCGGCCCCCCGCCGCGCCGCCCACCAGGTCGTCCTCGTCGGTGATGGAGAAGGCGTGGTCCACGTACGCCATCCCGCTGCCGGCCGGTCGAGCGCCGCAGCGCACCGCCGGAGGTGGTGCGTCGCCTCGGTCTGTTTGGCCTTGCCGATCTGGACGTGCTGGGGCAGGATTGGGGAGACCTGGCGAGTTGGTAGCGTGGGGTGAGAGGGGAGGAGGAAGCTTGCGGGGCGGGCAAAGGCGGCGGGGAAGGGGAAGCGGTGGCGCGGTCGCTTTTGCCGGCCGTTCCGGGGTCGCGGTCGCGCCTGTGGATTTGGACGCCTTCTTTTTCCTCTTCGCTTTCTCCCTACGGTTTGTCTACTAGATTACTAGTTCATTCAGATGAATGGGCAACTTGAGAAAAACGTTAACAGAGGCTGTTGCAAAGTGTATATGCCAAATAGCATCATTTTTGTTTTTCCGCCGGATAAGCTTGCACACATAAACGAAAAAAAGTGAAATATAAAGACAAAAATAGACTTCTGTCTGTCGGTGGTGGCATGTGAAGGTTGGTTTATCCGTCTAGAAAAAACACACTCCTTTCAACCGGACTAGAAGTCGGATCGGATTGTGCTCATGAACGAAAAATCTTTTCTGATATCCAATGCCCCTGAATTCAAAATAGATTTCGGCCAAAAAAATTATCCTGCCACTTTCACCTTTAGTTACGGCTACTGGGTACAAGCGTTTTCAGATTGATGTGTATTTGTTGCTAAAAAAACCATGATAAAATTGGGCATATATGGAGGATCAATGAATGATTTAGTAGCTTGAGATTACCACTTTTCATTTCTTCATGAACTAGGTGCTCTCAGTATCAAAGTTTGCGGCCTTTCCTGATGGTTATTGTATCTCCCTTGGCATACAAGTAAGTGTACTCCCTCCATTCCTAAATATATGATGTTCTGGACTACCAAAACATCATATATTTAGGAATGGAGGGAGTATTTATCAACCTGTTTTATTGAACATTTGTGGATACGTCAGATTCATTGCCTGCTTAATAGGTCAAGAACTAGGTTGCAATTACTTCTCTTGTTTAGGTGTGTCAACTGCTCTCCCAATTAGATCACACCAGGTAGCTTCCATCATATTAGTTGGACTTGGTTGCCAAGTAAGTGTGATGGAGACCTAGCTTAAACCTTCTCATGGGTATCTTTAATTTCTTGGCTGCCAAGTGACTCTATTTTGTTGCTAGTTAGTTCTGTAGTTTAATTAATTTGCCATGGTGCTCTCATTCTCTTTGGTGAGCAGCTTGATATATTTTTAGTCCGAGGCAACATATTTTCCTCATATATTAATTAAGACAAGAATAGGGCGTGTTACAACCCACAAAAAATATAAGATTTTTTTTCAGGAGAAAACTTGTATTACTCAACCCGGAGGATTACAATCAGATTCACAGCGTTTGATGACCTCATCAGGTCCTGAACCTAACCAAATAGTCGTACGGCTTTGAATCCTACTATAAGTAGCCATAAAATGGCTTACATTGTTTTGATTGCGGCATACATGAGTAATACAAGTATTTCATTCGAGTAGCTTGCTTTGAATCTCTAGGGTCAAGAAAGAGTTTCTTGACCTATCAATTTCCTTACTCCTCAACCAGTTAACGGCCTCAAGGCAATCCGATTCAACAACAATAGGAAGATCACTCCATTGCATGGCTAATGACACACCTTCAGAGATTGCGGACAGTTGAGACTCAAGTGCACTATCACAAGTAAGCAGGTGTCGACGTGTTGTGAAGATGATCGCACCCAAGATATTTGCCAGTTGTAGCTAATCCATCATTGACAAGATAAGAACCATTAGTATTTAACTTGACCCAACCCATATCAGGTGTTGTCCATCGAAAATTGATAAGAGAACGATCAGGATGTGTCACATCCCCTAACTTGACCCAACCCATATCAGGTGCTGTCCATCGAAAATTGATAAGAGAACAATCAGGATGTGTCACATCCCCCCTGGAGATTTCGTTTTCACCAATCACGCCCATCCTCTCACTGGATCATAATCATGATTTTCTGATATGTTAAGTATTAAAGAGAAATAGCTACAGAGGAACCTTTTGGAAACATTCGTTGGAGGTGTAGTTTTCTCCTGAACTATCTCATTCCTTAAATACCAGATCCTCCACAGCAACATTAGTACCTTGAGCCGCATATTCTCTATCATATCACGAAGCACGTCAAAAAGCCATTTCGTCCCCGTGTTCACTATGCGCGAGACATCCGGTAGCAACCAGGTGAGCGCCATCTCCTTCCAAAGTGCTCTTGCAAGAGTACAATGACACAAGGCGTGAAAGGAATCCTCCCGGTGAGCTGAACAAATTGGGCATATATCATAAAGCTCAAGTTTCCTTGAGTGTTTGATCTCCCACGTTGGCAGTGAGTTTGAAGCAAGTTTCCTTGCAAATACTTTGACCTTTGGTGGTGCCAAACCTCCCAATACAAGCTTCCACAAGGACCTTTCACCACTGGGTGATGTACTCGTTGTGACCTGCTAGGCGAGGTTATGCTCCTCAAGTGACATTCGATGCACTATTGACAGTGAAGTTGCCAGTCTTTTCCCCTGCCCAAGCAATGAAGCGTTCGAGCGTCAGTACAATGGTACCCAATTTCTTTGCACCCGCGGCGATCCAAAGGCGAGCATCTCCTTTGATGGTATTGAGCAAGATTGGTGGTGGTGTGCTTTTGTGGCGAAACACTCGGACATTCTTCTCATTCAATTTTGCCCAACTAATGAGCGTTGTGAGCGATGCCATGGCCTTTCGATTGGCGGTGTGGATGTCAGAGCGGTTTGTCCACCAATCTTTGACGGAACTCTCAAGGTGCCAAGTGGAAGTGTCGATGCTCTCGAGGTGTAGCCATTTGTTTGCTAAGTTTCAAAGACCGATGGTGAAGCGACACTTGAAGAAGAGGTGTGCTCCAGATTCTTGTTCCCGCTCGCACAGAGGATAAAGGCCGCAATTTGCCCATCCTTGTTTAGCCAATCTACCAGCGGACCAAATCCTATCTGGGTGGTCAACCAAGCAAAAAACTTGACTTTCAGGGTGCCCAATTCTTTCAAACCGAGTGCTCACACGAAATCTCTCCTTTATAACAAAAATCAGGCTCCGTGAGGCTCAGGACTCGAGAGCATGTAATCCTCTCATACAAAACCCTCCTCGTGGTCCCCGCAAAAAACATCCCTCCTCGTGGAACATGACATACAAATATTTTGACCAAGGTTGCGGTTCTAAGCTTGGTTCCTATTGTAGATAAGATAAGATGAGATACAATAATTAATATGCTCGCAGTCAAACTAGGGGATGGCACATATATACGTGGCCGTAAGTTCAGGCAAAGATATTCACTTATTCAGTGGCGAAGAGCAAAGCGAAGCCGGCAGGAAGAGCAACATGGAGCCCGTCGTGAAGGTGTACGGGCCGGCCATGTCTTGGAACATAGCCAGGGTCCTTGTGAGCCTGGAGGAGTCCGGCGTCAACTACGAGCTCGTCGCCGTCGACTTCGCCGCGGCCGAGCACAAGAGCCCCGCCCACCTCGGCAGGAACGTATGTAGGCCTCTCTCGCTCTTCTATTTGTGTATGAGACGTCGTCTATCCTTCTCTGTTTGCTCTTCCTGCCTTGATATTGCTGATTAGCTTTTTTCCACAGGCGTTCGGTCAGGTCCCAGTTTTGGAGGACGGTGACTTTTGCCTCTGGGGTAAGAAACTTCGGCAACCATCTAAATATTTTTCCTCTTGGCCAGGATAGACAGAGTAATTTAGCATGGATACATAACATATATCCATTTACTCAGAAAAGCTTTGGGAGAAAACCTTATGTTGAAATTTACATGTTTCAAGCCTAGCTCTCATCACATACATTGTCTATGTCTATGCAACAGAGTCGCGCGCAATCACGAAATATATATGCCGAAAGTACAAACCTGAGCTCCTTGGGGTTGGCAATCTCGAGGGATCAGCAATGGTCGATGTGTGGCTGGAGGTGGAGGCCCACCAATACCGTCCTCTCATAGAGGCTATTCTTATGGAGGTCAGGATCCGGCCAATTTTCGGGCAAAGGGTTGATGAGAGGGCCGTCGAGGAGAACATTGATAAGCTGAAGAAGGTGTTGGATGTGTATGAGTCCAGATTGTCGAGCTCCAAGTACCTAGCTGGAGATTTCATCAGCCTCGCCGACCTCAACCATGTCTCCACCATGCTTTGCCTAGGGATCACTATATACATATCGGTGCTCGACATGTACCCGCATGTAAGGGCCTGGTGGGATGACCTGAAGGGCAGGCCAGCGGCGAGGAAGGTGTCGGATCTAATGCACATGTCCGTGAAGAATGATCTAAAATGATTATGTTGGCAACACCTAGATCTTCCATTAATGTGTTTGTACTCTTTCGGTATTTGGTCAAAGTGTTTGTGTTGAACTAGTAAATATTCATGTTATTCGAGAAAATATGACACACAGTGGGAAATCAAGTCGAAATACGAAGAAAAAAATGTAGCAGAATTGCCACATTTCAAGTGATTCCTGTAGTCTAGAGTCGGTCTGGTGAAATAAAATTGAAGCCTTAATGCAACTGGTCTAACTAAAAAAATGACTTGGTCTTATGAGAAACTAGACCTCATATTTAATAGTTCACAATAGCTAAACTTTAGTCACCTGAAAATCTGATTTGGGTCGGTCGATTTTCTAAATCGATAGAAGAAAGGAGGGGCGCCGGAGTGAAGGAAGAAACAGCTGCAGTCTGGTGGGGGGCTCGTCGGAGAAGCTTCCCCATGATCTATATTAGGGTGGTGGGGGGAGGGGGGGCGGAAGAACGTCGGATCAGTCGTCTTTTAGGAAACAAATCCCCAAAATTCTAGGGTACAAATCCCGTAAATGATGCTTTGATTGCTTTTTTTCACAAATACGGAAAGCTTGCGTATCATTCATTGATAGAAGAAGAAGAACGAATACAGGGTATGGAACAACACATGCGCAGACGACATGGTGCCCGGAGCAGAGGGACACGGGGTGCTCAGCCCAAGGAAAGGAAAAGAACAACACATCAAAACTCTCCTAGCCCTGAGAAACAACTCGAAGACAATGAGGCCAACCAGTATCCAACTCCACCGTCGGGGACGCCACGAGCGAACAAGACAACGCCTTCAAGAAAGGGAACGGCGTCAAGACGCCGCCGTCGTCCGGTCCAGGAGCCCGGACCAAGGATTTCCCCTGATGCTTCGATTGTAGGTGACAAAACTACAACGTACTCCCTGATCGTTTCTATACCATAACACATACGCTTTGTCTTGATGTCCGTATTGGAGAGCTCCGTATTGAGTTGGACTGGATTCCAATTCGATGAGGAAACTGAAATGGCACTAATATGAATTCGCCTGTTTGGTTGTCACTGAATTTTGGCTCTTGAAATGCCTGTGAGGTTTCAATACCAAATCATGTTTGGATGACAAACTCTGGAATTGTATAGTTTCATTAGCATAAAGATCATATTGTGTTCTTCATGCTAATGTACACGTACAAATTATTGCGTACATTAGCAGTAAATAATGTCAGATCTAATCTTGTCATATGTGTATGCATGTCTATTTTCATTCTCCATGTACTCTAGTCTAGGGTGTTGTTTGTCCGGCGAAGCTTCAACTATGCGCGCGAAGGAGGCGAGATGCCGGGCTGCCATGCGATGCGGTGATTCTGGTAAGATGCCGACGGTGTCGTGCGATACGGTGATGCCGTGAGAAGCGGCATAGCGCGACGGAGGGCTGGAGCCAAGATGTAGCCTTCGTGTGACCAAGGAGAAAAGCCTTTTGGAAATGTCTGTTGGTTTTATTCTTGGTGAAGTGTGCGTGTGTGGTTTTCTTCCTGATGTGTTCTTGTGTTATTGAGAGCAACGGCGGAGCTACGTAGAAGTCTGAGGGGGCCATGCCCCCCCTCCCCACAGCCCAGATGAGAATTATTTTTTACTAGGTACTACCAATCACCCATCATGCCTCCACATGCACGCACAAGCCCAGCCTACCATCATCATGCACGCACACTTCAGGCTCGATCGCTTCTCCTCTGTTCCCCAATCAGGCACCACGCTCGCGCACGTCTGCTCGCCTCCATAGACGAACCAGGCAACCAACTGCCCTGCCGCCGCACTCAAGAGAGAGTTGAGAGGAGAGGAAGAAGAAGCGGCGCTGCGAGAGGCAGCGCCAACAAAGAAAATGTGAAGAAAAAAAAATAGGTTCATCTATATATTATGCATATACAACTTGAAGATTTGGCAACCAAATTTCATGGTTACATGCACATGTCCAGCAAGCATGTAGGCTGTGCACGTACATACACTGTGTATCATGGTTTTGGGTACCGCCCGAGAAAAACGGATACCGGACGGTTACCGCGTTTCTCGGCGCCCAACGAGAAATACCTATCCCGAGCAAAAAATACCGAAATTTTTGAATAATTTGAATTTGAACGCTCAGGGTCTAATAAATAAGCTTTGTCTCTCAATTTAGATAGTGCCCTTAATCTGGCGTAGTGGTAACCATCTGTTATGCGCCTCGAGAGGTAGCTGGTTCGATTCCTCCTTCCGCTCTTTTGTTATTTTTAGAATAGGCAGTAAAAAACGTGAAAAATGACGGCCAAAAGAATCGAACTCGCGACCTCAACAGAACTCTCGCACGTAGTTGAGGTACCACTGAGCTACTACCCCTTTTGTGAATGGCATTAGTTCAAGATATTATTATATCTAATTTAAAATTGTTTGAATTCAAAATTCAATTGTGAATTTCGTCCGAATTATGTTCGGTATTTCTCGGTAACCGTAGTTACCGGGAATATCGCCCACCCACGAGAAAATTTGCTTATTGGGGATCCAAAACCTTGCTGTGTATACAACATGACCGTGTGGCCTTTCTGAAAAAATGAGAAAGAAAAAAGGTGAGAAAAAGTAGTGGACGCCATTGAGGAGAGTAGCGGACGAGCTCGCTTGCTCCCGCTTCGTGTACGAATCGAACAAGGATGCGTCTCGGCGTGTATTGAATGCGATTGTGTGAGGCAGTGGGAAGGAATGTAGCGCTGAACAGTGCAATACGGAGAGCCGGCCGTTTGATTTGACAATGTCATGACGGCAGGGCGTACATCTGTTCCAATGGTACATGACGCATCTATCGGGCCGTAACTTATCGCAGCGCTCGGGTCTATCACAGAAACGGCGAGTCCATGTGTAGTTCCTGCCGCCACGTATTGCACATGCACTACTGATGGCCTCACGTATGCGTTTGCTCCATTTGACCACTCTGAAAATGACTGTTAAATTGAGAGTTAACTTGGCTAAGCCTGAACTTTTCTCTTTTAGACACGATGAACTAGAAAAACAGACCTTCATTAATATTACCGGAGTACACATACAAAATAAACCATAATAGATTCTCAAAAAAAGAAATACACCACATAACAGTTAACTTGATGGCGCCAAAAGTACGTCATTTGCGACTAAATAGCTGCTTCCACACCATTTGCTACTTGACTGCTAAACACACACATCGCACATTGTGAACTTAATTTACAGGTACAATGTGTACGCCATTTGCGACGAGCTACATAATACCTCAGTTTGCTAATGACACCTAATCCACCACGCGCATGAAAACATTGGCCACAACTAGTTGGAAACGCTTTGTATCTATAGTTTGCTAAGACTCCGGCGTCAGACCATTCCTTCATCCTCGATGTAATGGAAATCCGACACTCCAAATTTGTCCTTTTTTTGTAATTATAGCAAAATTGTCTGTGCATTACAACAGAAAAACAAAAATCATAATGTTCAATGACCATGACCATATTTTGCTTCATCACCGAGATACACTATCACTCATTTTTGTAAAATCGTGAACAATTTTTGAAAATCATGAACAATTTTTGAAAATCATGAACATTTTTTTAAACTCATGAACATCTCCGAAATCGTGAACATATTTTACAGATTTTCAAACATTTTCTAAAATCATGAATATTTTTTGAATTTGATGGTTCCACTCTTCCTTTTGCCATCAAAGTCAAAAGTTGGGCCACCAATCAGTATGGAAGAGAGTGAAAAATGCTTAGACAATCTAGACCTGGACGGATGTGCGACCACTCTCAGTTGTGATTTGTATTGTGTCGTGACAACAAAAACATACAATTCATTCATGTTGGTCGAAGCAACTTCTATGGAAGCAAATTGTATTTTCTTCTGAAGCAAATTCTAATTTATTAATGTTTGGTTGAAATAAATTTTAATTTTGTTGGATGCACGCACTCGAAACAATCCTTTGGTCGCATGGAACATATTTTTGAAACTAAAGTTTTTGCAACTTCAGGGGCAGTCAAAAACAAAAAAATAAACCAAACTGAAGTTTTTGCAAGGATCTCCACAATTGAAAACAGCGTACGAAGCAAGGAAAAATAATCCTCATGACTGAAAACTTTTTAGGAGGCAAAGAAAATTTTAGGAAGAAAACAATCCCGGTTCATACCAAATTTTTATAAGAAGCAACAATACCGGTTCGTACCAAGCAAAATATTTTTTTGAAACCAACGTTTGTTTACACTTTATGGAAGACAACAGTGAACTGCAGGATGATAAGTAAGAACCTTGTAGTCTTCTTTTTACTGTTCGTAATGAGTTGTGTTAGATGACAATATCTGAATCTTTTTTCTTTTGCAGTGGATCCTGAAGCAGTTTACTCAAGATTACCTCTCAAACTACATGATTGGCGGCCGGCCATCTATTCTTATTTAGTAAAATACAGCGTTGTAAGCAAATAAGAAAAAAATCCACACGACTGAAAACTTCATAGGAAGCGAAGAAAATTTTAGAAAGCAAATGATCCAGTTCCTAGGAAGCAAATCTTTTTGGGAAGCAACGATGTTGATTTGGAACCATTGACCCTCACGATTGGAAACAAATAAAATGGCTTAATTAATCATTCCTAGATTTGGGAAAAAGTTGTTAGGAAAAAATAGGAAAGAAATTAATTGTAGTTAATGCCAAATCCCATCGCTGGGCCTTTACATGTCTGTCTGCATGCACCGTATCTACGTTGGCTCTTCCATCCAGCTTATGCATTAAAAATGATCGGCGTACGCACCCCTGAAATACCGCGGCCATCCCGCATCCCCCATCAAGAGCGGACGCCTGGCGATAACGGGAGCAGGCGAGCACGAGCACGCCATTGAATTTTCGCGCCATTGAGCCGCTAATTTGCGAGTCGCCGGATTCCGTGAACTCTTTGCAGTTTTGGATCAACATTACCAGCAGAGTAATTCGAATCCTGCATACAAAAGAATGCTGTTTTTTTTTTTGCTTCGGAAAAGGAGGCTTGCCCCTGGCCTCTGCATCTGAACGATGCATGCAACCATTTTATTAAAAGTCTCAGCGTGTCACAAAGTTTTAAAAGTATTACAGCTCGCAAAAGGAGCACAGAAAACATTAAAAAACGCAATGCCACAAGCTATCATCTCTCATCGGTTGCACCCAATAACCAATGGCTCCCTAGAGTCTGTAGGAGTGAGTAAGGACCACGTACGGATCCATGTCGTAGCTCTGGAGATGACCTGCAAGTAGGTTAAAATATGTTGTCTGTTAAAAACCATATCATTCCTACAGTTCCATATAGCCCACATAAGTGCACATATTTCAATTCGAATACGAGCCGCAGTAGTATGTTCCACCTCAGCTAACCACGTCCCAAATAACTATTCAATGCTAACTGGAGGGACGATGTTGAAGGCTATATGAATCGTTCGCCAAAGTAATTTGGCGAGAGGGCAATCTATGAAGAGATGTTGTATTGTTTCATCATGATCACAAAAACAACATCGTGAACTGCCTACCCATCGTCGCTTTAATAAATTATCTTTGGTGAGGATCACTTGCTTGTGGACAAACCACATAAAAATTTTAATACGCAAAGGAACCTTAACCTTCCAGATATGTATAGATCTCGGGATTGGGCCAGAATTAATAAGATCCATATATAGAAGGATTTTATCGTAAAAACTCCGTTTCTAGCCAACTTCCAGTGTAATGAGTCAGGTTGGTCAGATAATTGAACATCCATCAATCTCCAACCCAAGTGCATCCAGGAATTCCAACGCTCCCCAACTAAAGATCGTCTAAATTGAATATTCCAAGGAACCGATTGTAATATTATGCCTACGTAATCCTCCTTACGATTGAACAATATTATAAAGGATTGGATATTGTATGGCTAATGGCGTCTTCCCTAACCACTTATCCTCCCAAAATCTTATTGTCATTCGGCCTCGCGGTGACTTGGGCAAGAGTTTTCAATTGCAGATATTTGTTTCGTAATATCCGTGCTCACATACCGTCATTCTGAACTGATAACCTATATAGCCATTTACTCATAAGGCATTTATTCTTGATTTCCAAGTTTTCAATACCGAGACCACCCTGATCCTTGGGTCGGCATATTATGTCCCATCGTGCTAGATGATACTTCTTCTTGGCCTCATCTGACTGCCAGAAGAATCGAGATCGAAAAAAATCTAGTCTCTTCCGTACCCCCTTGGGTACCTCAAAGAAGGATAGCAGGAACATCGGCATACTAGTCAGTACCGAGTTAATAAGCACTAGCCGACCTCCATATGACATTAGCTTGCCCTTCCAACAGCTAAGCTTTTTCTCGATTCGATTTTCGGTGCATTTCCACTCTTTATTGGAAAGTTTGCGATGATGTATCGGTATGCCCAAATAACTAAAGGGCAAAGAACCTAGTTCACAACCGAACAATTGTCTATATGTGTCTTGCTCCTCTTTGGCCCAACCAAAACAGAACAATTCGCTCTTGTTAAAGTTTTTTTTAGCCCCGACAATTGTTCAAAGAGATATAGAACTAATTTCATGTCCGAGCTTTTGCAATGTCACGCTCCATGAAAAGTATAATGTCGTCCGCATATTGTAAAATGGAAACTCCCCCATCAACTAGATGAGGAACGAGTCCATCTACTAGGCCATTCTCCTTGGCCCTACCAATAAGAACGGTCAACACCGCCACTATATTAAATAAGAGGGGAGACATTGAATCCCCTTGTCTCAAGTCTTTATGAGTCTGAAAATAGTGACTGGTATCATTGTTAACCTTAATTTCGACACTACCTTTTTGGACTAGAGAACCCACTTGGTTCCGCCATGCCTCGTTAAAACTCTTCATGCGCATTGCATGCTGAAGAAAATGCCACTTAATCTTGATGTTTTAGGAATAAATCATGTACTGGTTAGAAGATAGAGATGGCTAAATTTTGGCAACTCGCATGAGCCGTAGAGGTTCTCCCCTGACATAATTTTCTCATGAAACAAAAACATTTTTCACATGTCATGGATGTTATTAATGCAAACATTTTTCTGACCAATGGACGCATAGTTATGTTTTGTAATGGAAACATTTTCAGTGTAAATCAAACACTTCTTCACGTTGGTGGAAGCACATTCCATGTGAGTCGGTTCATACAAAACTTAATAAAGCTTCACTGGTTATCATCCAATGTCTGGGTACCGATGTGCCATTTAATTGCTTCATACAACATTAATAAAGCTTCACTGCTAATATTTGATGCATAAAGCTTCATTAGTTATAACTTACCCATTCTTCGTTATATGTCCATATTTTGTGCAATGCCAGGCCAACACATATGTAGTATATTACTCATTAGGATACTAGAGTACCCGCCTTGTGGGGGCATCCACTTTTCTAAAAATCCAAAAACATGAACTTCTTTTTCCTCTCCTTTTTTCTTTTTCTTTTTTTCGTTTCACTTTTTTAAAACATGAACTCTTTAAATTTTGTGAACATATTTTCAGATTTGTGATCTTTTTTTGAATTCATGAACCTTTTGAAATCATGGGTTTTTTGAATTCATGATTTTTTTAAAATTGAAGAATTTTTGCCTAATTCGTGAATTTTTTAAAATTTTGTGCACCTTTTCAAACTCGGGAACTTTTTAAAATTCAGGTTTTTTCCTGTATTCATGAACATTCCAAACTCTTGAAGATTTCATAAAATTTAAATAAATATAAAAATAAATAATGAACATACTTTGAACCTTTGATTTATTTTTGAAAATACAAAAACAAACTTAAAAACTAGAGGTTGGTTGTTTTCTGGAACCACCTGCTGCTAGTTTTCCTCTAAACAGTGAGTGAGTCAGGCAAGGCGAGCGAACAGTAGCTCGAGCCATGGCCACCCAACTTGGCATGCGGGCACCCATGCGCCAGCCGGCGCTTAAGGCGTTGTATAGACGCTCCCGACCACATACGTGAAAACGCCCGCAAAAAAAAAAGACCACATACGTGAATAACGTGAGTAGCTACTTTGAATGAAGGCGCCGGAAGTGCACCCTATTTATCGCGTACCGCGATAGATAACGACCAACCATGTACCCCTAGAGCGCCCACATGCTAGATGGGCCGACCTATTTCAATGCTCTCCTCTGCAGCGGGCGGAGTGTAAACTCGGGACATCAGGATCAAGGATAACCTTCATTTGTGTATCCAGACAGGGGCTAAAACGCTCTAGGTTCCTTTGAGTATGCTAAAAAAGGTGACACGGTGATTTATATAGGTTCAGACCGCTTGGGAAGCATAATATCCTACTCATGTTCTTGGTTAGCTGAAATGAGTGTATAAGGAAGATTACAAGTGCTTGGGAGAGTTAACTATGGTGCTCAGGGTGGGTTCCCATCCCATCCTAACACCAACCCTTCTCCCTTTTCCCTCTCTACTCTCCTTCTTAAGCCTGGGTTTCTATGTTATTCTCTCTTATGTTTTGTGTTATGTGCTTCGTTGTCCAAAAATGGTAATGGCCCTCCATTTATATAGGATTGTGGGCACCATAATGACCCGTTCACATGTGTGGTCTTCTTTGACTTGGGTCTCTCTGTTGTGCAGTATAGGATTGGGGGCACCACAATGGCTCGTTCACACGTGTGGTCTTCTTTGACTTGGGTCCCTCTGTTGTGTAGGCAATAACATGATGTTGCAGTTGTCAGGTACTTGAGTACACCACATGACTATCTTATCCCTTTGGGTACGACTCGTCAACGTTAGTCCTGCTAGAGTTCGAGGCGTCGTTGTCCCTTAGTCAGAAAGGAGCATGTGTCATCGCTTTCAACCATGTAATAAGGTCAGTACCTTATCGTTTCGAGGTGCCCACACCGGCTGTAAATCATAATGATGATGGCCTAAAATACGTAGGCATGTGGTAGGCTATGCACCCTAGCTTGCATCCGCATTAAATGCATGGTCGTGGATGTGGCCGTGCCTGTGGCTGTTGGGTTCGCCTGCATGTTTGACACGTGTGCATGTGTGCACTGGTGCTCGGGACAGCGAGCACTTCCACCCAACGTCACTGATGATGTTTTTGAGCATTATTTGACTGGTAAAGGTTTTACCAAGGGTAAGTCGACAAAGATCATGCCGCCATTTGTAGCTTGATAGTGCGCTAACTCCTTCTGGATGTTATAGTATTTGACGATGAGTAATATTTTCTAATAAACGAACGTGGCCTTTTGGTGGGCCCATTGTCGGTGTGCTTGGGTACCCCGTAGGTTTTTTATATTTCGAGAGCATCAACTATAGAACATTCCAGAACATTTCTGAATTGGTTTCCTCTTATTTCTGGCTTCATAGGGTTTTTTTTGGTATCAATGTTTTATTTTATATTTATCTATTTACTTCTTCTTTTTCCCTTTACCCGTTTTTTTTCATTTTCAATTTTAGTAATGTTTATAAATTCAGAAATATTTTCTCAATTTGTGAGCATGTTTTCAAAATCATAGATTTTTTTAAAAAAACTAAATATTTTAAATTCATGAATACATTAAAAACTCATGACGATAGTCTGAATTCATAAAAAAATTGAATTCTGAATAGTTATTGAATTCACGAATATTTTCAAATTCACAAACATTATTCGAGTTGTGAACATTTTACAATATTCATGAACTTTTTTAAAAATTGTGAACATAAGTTACAAATTCAAGATCATTTTTCTAAATCAAACAGTTTTCTGAATGTGTGAACATTTTCTGAATTCATGAACATTTTTTGACTTTACTAATTTTCCAAAATTTCCTAACATTTTCAAAATTTTGAAAAAATTGGACTTTCTAAATATTTTTTCAAATTTTAAAAAATCTTTCGAAATGCATGAACAATATGGAATAAAAAAGAATTTTCAAAATGCCGAATATTGTAAAATGTGCACTTTCCATACCATGAAGATTACTGAATTTTGTGATATATTATTTTGAAACTGAGTAACATTTTTGAATTAACGAATATTTAGCATATTTAGCAAAAAAACATAATTTATAAAAAATTTGTATTCACGCAAGTTTACAAAAATTCAGCTTTTTAATACTTGCACCCTTTTTTGATACTTCTTCAAACTTTTTGAAAACACATGGACGCTTTTCAAAATTTCAAGACTATTTTCCAAGATATTTACAAATTATTTAACATAAAAATAAATAAATAAAAGAAATGGAAAAATAGCAAATCCCATGCACCGCAGTGAGCCGACACAAAGTGGGCCAGCATAGGAGCTATGTATCGCGGGCGGCGACATGTAGCTCCATCTCATCTCTGGCGTGCTCACTATTAGGAATGGTTATTATTTTATGTCCAACTTGAGCTTTTTATATGTTATTTTTCTTATTGGTTTTCACTGTTTGTAAAGGTTTTCGTTGATTTTATTTGTTTTTTTCTCTTCTCATTTCTTTTTGATTGTTTCTTGTTTCTTTCTTTGTCTTCACTGGTTTTCTTTAGTTTTTTGTTTTTGTATTCTCTTTTTTTTGTTTTTGAATTTATTGAATAGATGTCGACATTTTTTGTACACATCAATAAGATTTTTTTACATAAGTTTAATACTTATTAAGTAATTGAATAATATTTTACAAAACTATATGTTTCAGTGTCCTATTTTTTCATACACACTGTACATTTTCATGTACATATAAAATATGTTTCGTGCATAATTAATAATTTACGAATATATGATTAACATTTTTTTCAAATACTTGTTTTTGAACATTTCTTTGAATACGTGTTAAAAACAAATTCAAAGACGTGTTAAAAAATGATGCATAACATCTGTTTAAGTGTGTGAACATATTTTTACATTGTAAAAAAATGTTCAAACATATTTTTGAAATCTTAAATATTATTGTAAATGTAACAGATATTTTTTGAATGGTTTTAAACCCTTTTTTGATTACACTTTACATTTATAAACAATTTTAGAAAATATCACGTATCTATACTTTTAAAAAACGTGATTATTTTAAAAAAATGAGTGAACATTTCTATAACTCTACATGAACACTATTTAACATACAATAAAATTGTAATAAAATTATTTTCGTTTAAGAAATGTACATAAAGTATGAAATAAAATGAAAAGTTACCTAAAAAGCCGGCTTGTGTGTTTGCTAGTCGAGTACTCGTATACAACGCCTTTAGTGCCAGTTACATCATTTCGGTCCATCACGGCTCCCTAGGAGCTCCCAGCCAACACCTCGTGTGACGTGCTAGACGCACCCATAGAATTTTGTTTTCCGAAAAAGGGAACCATAGTTTTCGCGAGAACCACAGTTGTGCTTTCGTGTGACGTGCTTTCGCGAGAACGACAGTTATGCTTTCCGAAAAAGGGAATAGACAACCTCTCCTTCTGTGAGAAGCAAAATTATGCTCCCGTAATGAGAATAGCATATATGTGGTTCCAAAAAAAAATAGAAAAAAGCACAATGCTCCTGTTTGGGTTATAGTTTTTCGGTTTTCTTTCTTCAGAATTTCTATTTTTAGAGGAATTTTACTATTTTTCGTTTCCGTATTTTTTATTTTTTTTCTAGGATTTTTTTGTTGAAAATTTATAAATGTGGGATTTAGTTTGAATATTTGCAGGTAAAAATCCAACGATGAAAAAGGTTCATGATTTGGACGGGTGGTTCAAGTTATAAAATGTTTTGCAAAAACGAATCTACGAAAACAAGGAAACTCAAGGGTTGTGCGCCACTTGTCAGCACCAAGGAAGGTTGGGACTGACCTTTGCAATGGATACCCCTTAATTAGTGATTTCGTTCCGTCCCTCCTTCGATCCATCGCCGTTGACATTTGCTAGTGAATCATTGACCTTGGACTAGTTAATCGATGAGCGTTTACCTTATGAAAAATATGTGAATTCAAAAAGTTTATGAATATAGAAAAGATTGTAATTTTGAAAAAAAATCATAGCTTTGAAATATGTTTGTGAATTTCAATGTTTTGCTAATGTCAAAAAATTCATGAATTTGAGAATGTTCATGATTTTTAAAAAAGCTCGAGAATTTTCAAAACTATAGGAAAGAAGTTCCGGGATTTGAAAAAGTTCACGTATGTAAAAAATGTTCATGGGACTTGGTGAAAAAGAACATAAAAAAGTTTGTGAAACTGAAAAAATCACATGAGAAAAATCAAAATAAAAACTAAAAATTAAAAAAATAGAAAAAAGTAAAGAGGTGAAAAAGAAAATAGAACCATTTGAAACTGGACAAAAACATAAAGAAAGAAATCCACATGATTCGCCCTGAAAAGGAGAAAAGAAAACAAGACCTTGTGATAAAGTGTGATCAAATTGGACCGGCCAGTTAAGCTGTCGACAAGATCATGTGTGGGGCCCAGTATCAGAAAAGGCTACAACTCACATGGGACAGAAACCCGGGTATATCAGGTGGGTTGGGACAAAAACCTTCCCTCTCGTTGCAAACAATTTTTCTTGAGACAATATCACCAAGCTTCATTAAAATCATCACAACGTTTACATGTATGAAAAAAAGGTCACGAGGTGGTCTGAGCCATACATGACAGGTGAACAAATGTCACGGCAGAAAAGCCCGGATGAAGTTTCCGCGTGGATTTCTCAACCAAGTAAAGCACCTGGATCTCGGGAGTATTACGGCCAACCAAACAAGTCCTTACTATTATTTTTCGTTTTTTATTTGTCGTTAGTTTATTTTTTGTTTTTCTATCTTATTTGTCGAAAAAGTACCTTTTTGAAAAAATATTAAGAAATTCAGAAAACAACTGTGTTTTCATATTTTGTTAGAAATTGTAAAAAATGTTCGTGTTTTTCAGAATTTTACCTAAATAAAAAATTTGACGTTTTCTTCTGTTTTTCAAAAAAATTCAATGATTTTTTGAAATTAGTTCACATTTTAAAACAATGTCCATGATTTTTAAGTATTATTCATAATTTTAGAAAAATTACGGTATCAAACTTATTAGAAGAATTAAAAACAATTATGTTTAAAAATTGTTAGTTTAAATTTTTTTGGAACATGTTGGAAGTTTGAAAATTGTTAGTTTAATTTTTTTTGAAAAAAATTGTGTTTCAATATTTTTTAACATGTTGAAAATGTTAGATATCTTTTAGAAAAGTTTCATGTTTTCGAAATATATTCATAATTTTCTCAAAAAAAGAATAATTAGAAAAATATTTTCCTTTAAAAAATTATATGTGTTTCCGAATTGCTCTAATACCATAAAAAACATTTATATTTTCGTCTTCTGCTATTGTGAAAACTACATTTTTTTGAAGGGTTTGTAAAATAATACAGTACCTGCAAACTTGGAACCGGCGCCTGCAGCCGCGCTCGGCCCTTTGGATGGCTTCTCATACAACCCACCATCTTTTTCGTTTGCGAGCTTTCAAAGTGCAAAAAATACATAAAAGCTGGGAATCGAACAGATGATTTCCTGTTCATAACGCACTGTGGTAACGCCCCGCCACAGGAACTTGATTAGTTGTATTCCATCAGTTTGTGCCCTTGTCATCTATTCTTTCATTTTTTTTTCATTTTTTTGTTTTTCATTTTTTGTTTTATTTTTTATTGTTCCTTCTTCCTTGTTTGATTATTTTTTTTGAAATCCATCCACATTTTATTTAAATTCATGAACTTTATGGAAACTTGATGAACTTTTTTCTACTTAAATGAACTTTTGAAAGTTTGATAAACCTTTTTTTTCAAATTTGATAACCTTTTTGCAAATTCGATAAACTTTTTGCAAGTCTGATGAATATTTTTTTAAATCTGATGAACTTTTTCTAGATTGCAGGATTTTTCATTCAAATTTTTGAACTTTTTACAAAATTTATGAACTATTTTTCAAACTCGATGAATTGTTTTCCTCAATGAGTTTTTGGCCAAAATCCATGAACATTTTTTAAAGTTGATGATCTTGTTTTGAAAACGATGAACTTTTGAAACCTTTTCATATAGTTTTCCAGAAATCGGTAAATTTTTTAAGTTCGTGAACTTTTCTTTAAAAATGATGAACTATTTCTCAAAATGGATGAACTTTTGTCTCAAAATCAATGACTGTTTTCAAATTTCTGTTCTTTCAAAATAAATAAAAAAATCTAAGTGATAAATAAATAGCACGGGCATTCTAGTTTTTGTACTATTAGCGCTATGGAAACTACAAGTGTCCAATGGCTGTGGTGGTCAGCTAAGCTCGAACAAGCTTTTCCTTCGCGGGTGATAAGAGTTAGGGCGCTTAAGGCGCCGAACAGGAGCTCCCTACAATACCTAGCTATACTGAAAAGCTTTTTATCATTTCTTTTTTCCTTTTCAGTTTTTTGAAGTGTTCGTCACATATTTTAAAAAAAGTTAATCGTGTATTGGAAAAATGTTAAACTTGCATAAAAAATGTTTCTGATATACATAGAAAATGTAAGAATGCGTATGAAAAAATAGTCATCATCATATATTTGAAAAAAATGTTAATCATGTTGTAAATAATGGTAAACATGTATTGGAAATGTTTCAGGTGTATATGTAAATTGTACAATGTCTATGAAAAAATTACGCATCAAAACATATGTTTCAGGAAATGTTAATCACACATTTGAAAACAGTTGACCTATATTTTTTCCAGTATACAAAAATGTACTATATGTTGGGAAAAGGTAGACATCAAAACATATATATGAAAAGATGTTAATCATGTATTTAAAAAATGTTTAACATGTATAGAAAAATAATTTTGATAGAAAGAATAAATGTAAAATATGCATTAAAAATCTATAAATGGGTTGAAAAAATATAGACATGAAAACATTTATTGAAAAATATTGCTAATGATGTATTTAAAAAATGTTTAAGATGTATTTAAAAAATGTTTAACATGTATAGAAAAATAATTTTGATGGAAAGAATAAATGTAAAATATGCATTAAAAATCTATAAATGGGTTGAAAAAATATAGACATGAAAACATTTATTGAAAAATATTGCTAATGATGTATTTAAAAAATGTTAAACATGTATGAAAAATGTTTCGGAAAGTAGATAGATTTTGTGATGTACGAGTAGATACATTTGGTAGTAGTAGTAGTAGTAGTAGTAGTAGTAGTAGATAAATGGAGTATTCTTTATTCAAAAGCTTTTCAGTATATTGGAATGGAGGTAGTAGTAGATAAGAGTATTCTTTATGAGCATATCCTGAAATATGGAAATAGAGCTTTTCCAGGAATCAAGTTATCTTTGCTAGGGGGCATATCTTGGTTATAAGGCCGACTAGCTATGTATATTCACGGAAGACTTTTACGGGATTGAAGTTACGGGGTGAGTTGGCAAGCTATGGTTGGAAAATGAGGGGGCCCATCCTAAAAACGTTGCTGCTACAGGTAAGCTCTATATTGCGTCTGGGAAAATCCCATTGACACACTCGGCGACAAATTGGTGGGGGTTCGCAATGAGATGTGACACTGGCGCTCGGGTGGATCGGCCCAATTTCAGCTAGCCTACGTACTGGTTATGTGATCCTTTCAGAAGGTTACTTCTGGGTCTTTTTACTAGTTTAGGGAACCTTCTTGAAGGTTCTTGCCTAGTTTTGGGGCTCATCTGGAAGCCAATGAAGCAGAAAGTAGGGCACCAAATCACTACAGGGAATTTTGGATGCCACTTCCAACCCACAGGAAGATACCCCCAAGCTACTCTACTATTTGGTCGTATGGGGAAATCCCCATTCAGAAAGGACAAGCCGTGGTCCTGGTCACAAAGGTAAGTCCCATCCAGCAAGAACAAGCCATGGTCCCTTTGCATCCTACCTGAGAGCTAACCTTTTGAAGCAACTCAACAACACCACAACACTCTCATTGTGAGACCACTCCAGAATCTCCTCAACTCAAGGGTTGGATGGGGCTAGGGTTAGGATGGAGAGTGACAGGGGAGGAACGAGATTGGAACGCAGACGGGGGCTAGGGTTAGGCTACAGTACCTTGCTTTTCTAGGGGTAACTACAATACCTTGCTTTTTAGGGGTAACTACAGTACCTTGCTATAATAGTCGACCCTCTCCGCTTGCCCGGTGCAGCTGGCATGGCCGGTCCATCAACACGCCTCATGTGCGGCAGTATCCTATTTATGGCAAAGTGCGCCAGATAACTGCTCCCATGCGACGATTTGCGGCGAGAGCTAGGGAGCTGATCTAGGCTACTTGGGCATTGGGCAGCGGAAGCGGCTATGACTCGTCTTGCTACAGGCCACCAATTATTGGGCCGGCCCATTTTTCGATACCTTCTGGGTGTCGTTACATATGCCTTTTCATTTTCTCTTTTGTCCGTATTTTTTTATTTGTACAATTTTCTATTTTGTTTTTTATTTTAATTTCATTTTCCCTTTTTAGTTTTTTATAGTGGCCATTGCACATTTAGAAAATGTTAATCATGCATTTGAAAAATGTTAAGTTTGTGCAAAAGAATGCTTCGGATATACACGGAAATGTAAAAATGCATATTAGAAATAGTCATCAAACATATACTTGAAAAAAATGTTAATCACATATGTAAATAATGCTAAACATGTATAAAAAATGTTTCAGGTGTATATGAAAATTGGACAATGTGTAAGAAAAAAGTACGCATAAAAACATATGTTTCAGGAAATGTGACTCATGTATTTTTTGATGTGTATAGAAAAAATGTACTACATGTTGGAAAAAAGTAGACATCAAAACCTATATATGAAAAGATGTTAATCATGTATTTTCAAAAATGTAAAACATGTACATAAAAATGTTTTTGATGGAAAGAATAGATGTCAAATTTGTGTAAAAATATGTAGAAGTTTGTAGAAAAAATGTAGACATGAAAATATTTATTGAAAAATATTGCTAATGATGAATTTAAAAAATGATAACATGTATGAAAAATATTTTCATATATAAAAAATTGACCAATTTGTATAAAAAGCTAGAAAGTAAAACATATATTAAAATAATGATAATTATATATATATATAATGTTAAGAATTTGCAAGAAAATATTCTTTATGCATACAAAAAGTGTACATAAGTGTAGAAAAAAGCAGACAAGTGTTGAAAAAAAAGAAAAATGAGAGAACCAAAACTAGAGAGAAAAACGAAACCAAAGAAAATTTACGAAAGAACAGAGAAAATTAAAAATCGTGACAAGAAATAGAAGAATGAATACTGTAGAAAAACCATGTTAGAAGGAACGGAAAAAATAGTGAAAACAAATGGAAAAAATATATATAGTGCTACCGTCTAGGCGATACCTAATAGGAATCAGTATGGGCGAAAAATAGCTTCCGCGCTGGATATTTCTCTTAGCAGAAGTATATGGATTGTGGGTCAAAAAAATTCAGGATGATCCATGGACTACGCTGGCCAATTCGTGCTCTTCCCTCTCCACCAGGACCTCATATTTGGCGCATACACCGCCAAGGAACTAGGGAGCGCGCAACCCCCCGCTCCCCCGCGCCCGTCGCGGGCCAGCCCCTATGTGGGGCGGGAAAGCAGGAAGCACCTTGTTTTTTTGCCTTTAAAAAATTTAGAATTTGAATAAAATGAAGTATTCGTGAATTAAAAATGATCATGATTTGAAAAATATGCAGAAATTATAAATTCTCATGGATTCAAAAATGTTCACCGTATTCAAAAACAGTTCTTAAATTTTAAAGTTCATTATTTCTAAAGAACCAATTTTTTTATTTTAGTGATTTTTTTGGTGAATATTTTTTTATGAATTTTTTTGAATAATCACAAATATTCTTTTGTATTTGATGATTTTTTTTTGAATTTGATGACGTTTTTGAACTTGATGAACAAAATCTCTGTTCAAGAATTTGTTTTATGTGAGTAAAAAGGATGAACAAGTTTTAAATTCAATGAACATATTTTGAGTTTGATGCATTTTCTGAAAATCTATGAACAAATTTGGAATATGATGAACATTTTTTTAGTTCTGTGAACAAATTTTGAATTTTGATGAGAATTTATTAAATCCGATGAATAAATTTGAATTCGATGAACATTTTTTTACACTGATGATCTTTTTTTGAATTCAAAGAGGAAAAAAATGTTTGTGAATTCGAAAAGAAATTTTTGAAAAAGGGAAATGTAAAAAAGTATGCAATTTCAAAATATTGTTCATGTATAAAAATATTCACAAACTTGAAAGATGTTTGCAAATTGAAAACAAAAAATAAAAGTAAAACATAAAAAACAAAAAATATTCATGAATTTGAAACATTATCACAAATTGAAAAACAACAATAAAAGGAAAAAGGAAAAACAGAAAATAAAAAATTGAAAAGGAAATAGAAAATGGTAAAAAAATGAAAAACAAAAATAAATGATTTTTTAAGATAAAAGATGTTTCAGGGAAGGTTCTAGAACCGTCCCAAAACAAGTGGGGGTGAATCCAGCAACATATGCATGGGAGACTTACCAACTACATATGGTTTTATTTATGATAAATTCAAGTCAAACTCTCCAGCTACAAAGCTAATCGGTTATCCTATGGAGCGAGACTTACCCTCATTAAATCAGTTTTCGCCTCAATTCCTGTCTACTACATGTCAAATATTCTCTTTAAAAAAATTCCTACGTAAGCTAACAGCTATCATTAGGAATTTCTAGTGGACAGGTGTTCAAGAAGACCAAACTACTAAAAGCCTTTGTCTTAGAGCATGGGCTGACATATGCATGGATAAAAAGGTAGGTGGTCTTGGCATATGAAATCTGCAGGCAATCAATCAATGACTCATACTCTCCGCAGCTTGGAGGCTTGCAAGGGAACCACACACCGAACTAGCTCAGATCCTCAAGGCTAGTTACCATCTTGACACATCTATATGGCGGGCAAAAGACAACATACCAAAATCTGCTTTCTGGACATCAATATTAAAGGTAAGACCACTTCTCATTTCAGCCACTACTTATCAGATTGTAGATGGAATAGTTCTCTATGGAGCACTCCTTGGGTTCAGGGTCGGGAAGCCATTTATGACAATCTAATCATTCAACAACAGGCCTTTAGTTACCCTGCTCAAATAAAAGATCTTTGGCTTCCTGGGCGAAAAGCTTGGAACATAAACTTGATCAATTCTCTATTTTCTCCTGCAGTAGCTAACTCTATACTTTAAACTCCCATAATTGATGCTACTGGTCAGGACATTCTAGTATGGAAGCTAACCCCTACAGGTCTATTCTCTCCAAAGAGTGCATACAAACATTGTTTCAATAACCTCCAACTTCCACCAAGAGAGAGACCGAAGACAGTTCCTCCTCATATTGCAGCTTTGCTTAATCAGGTGTGGAATGAGAAACAAATGGCGCCGCGTGTTCAAACTTTCGCTTGGAGACTTCTTCGGAATGCACTCCCCACAGGTAAAAGGGCAAGGAAGTACTCTAAGCATATTAGCGAAACATGTTCTAGGTGTGGTAAGCTTGAGGATGAAATGCATCTCTTCTTTCTTTGCCCTTTTTCAAAGGCAGCCTGGTATAGTTTTCTTTGGTTTCTTAAAACTGGAATTTTTGCCCAAAACAATACTTCAATTCCTCACATGATACAGGGCCTGCTTGATTCTCATTATCCTCACATGAGTGTTGCCTCACTATACACGTTTCTGTGGTGTATTTGGAAAGCTCAAAATGACTCTGCTTTCTGTAGGAAAGCTTGCAACCATTCCAAGGTTTACGCAGTGGCAATGGCGATTATACATGGAACTAAACTTGAGTTTGAAGCCTCTTCCCAGGTTTGCGGTGAAACTGATTCGAACGATCCTCATGTGGATGCACAACATGGTATACGACTGCAGGATAATGTTCCCCAGCAGATGACTCCATCTCCTGGAAGCACCATCACTAATATCACCAGCTTTTCAAGGCATGTTATCTTTTCAGATGCTTCTTGGACTATAGGTTCTGATGGCCAGCCGGCACCTGCAGGACTAGGTATATTCATTTGGATGGGGAACGAAGGAAGTTGCTCTTAGCTTTGTATTTCGGCTGTCTCCCCACCAGTGACTTCAGCCAGTTTGGCTGAAGCTTTCAATTTGATGCTTGCAACTCAAATTGCAGGAATGCTCCAGCTTCAGCAAGCCACCTTCTTGACGGACAGTGCTACATTGGCAAAGGCCGCGGCAGCTCAAACCCCGATTATTGCACCAGGACACTGGACCATCATGCCACAATTAGCTTACATAGCTGCTTCTTCAGCCTTTAACTTATCAAGGATCTATCATATTCCCAGGAACTACAATTTTCGAGCTCATCATCAGGCAAAACTTGCACCAAGGCTTAAGAATAGAACATTTAGCTTCAGGTGCTTAGCTTCAGGCAATGATACATGCCTCAATGCTCATGTAATGGTGCAATCTCCAGTGCTGCAATGCACATTTGTACATGTACGTTGTTGCCAGATCAATAAAATATATTTTGTGTTCAAAGAAAAAAAACCTCGTGCGCTAAATAGGAGCCACCCTCTCCACCTGGTGCCCGACGGCACCCTTATAAAAAATCTAGCCGTGACGGAGGGAAGGAGGGGCGCTGCGACGTCCGCCGCTCCATGCATTCCCATGCACGATGATGTATGTACTTCGGAGTTTGGACGCAAGCCAGCGGTGTCGGTAGCCGCACTACGTGCCGTACGTGGAGCTTTTCTTTGCGCGGTGCCAAGGAGGCACCACGAGCGGGCGTTGTGCTGCAACATCTTCTGCCGATCGCGGCAACGTAGGACGGCAAACATCGGCCTCGGCGCCCCGACAAACTGAGGGGTCCAACGTACGTTCACGTACGCGGTTGCTGTCAACCTCGCGCACGTACACTCCGGTGCTAGCTACTTCAGCGTTTTGGTGCTTACCATCTCCTGTCTCCTGATGACTGCAACTGCAAGTTTTTTGCTACTGTATGTCTTTTTCTTCTTCTTTGGGGTTTAAAATTTTGATGTATCTTTAGGCACACGCACGAGTTTGATCAAATGGGAGTAAGACGAAATGGAATAGCTATAATGCACGAGCTCGTAGTGATGATGTCGCTGCCACGTTATATATATTATTATGGTGATGGGTTGTGACTGGGATCTGTTGTAGAGATAATTTCGGATTATATTTGGTCTTAATCACACTTAGGTAATAGCAAATCAAGCTTGGAAAGTGGGTATCAATTTTCCTGAAAGTGACCTTTGCGGGGTCTCTAAATTAGTTGGTTCACCGACCCACTAATGCCTGATAGCGACATTGGTTGATCCTCTCGGCAGTTTTTTTCAATTTATTTCCCTCGCACTTTTTAGGGATGTTTTGGTGCTTTTCAGTGAGATGTGACTGTGAGTGGCCTGCAGAATTAGTGGCTTTCCCTCGAGGTGACACATCACAAAATCTATCTACTTTTCCAGCAGCATTGTAGTAGATAGGAGTATTCTTTATGAGCAGATCCTGACATATGAAAATAGAGCTTTTCCATGAATCAAATTATGTTTGTTGGGGGGCATATCTTGGTTACTATAAGGCTGACTGGCTATGTATATTTATAAAAGACTTTTTACGGGAAATTGAACTTTCAAAGTGAGTTGACAAGCTATGGTTGGAAAACGAGCGGAGTGAGGACCCATACTGAAAATTAGCGGGGGGAGAATAAGGTGGAGTTGTTTCTGTAGATGTTTCCCCGTAAATCTAGGGTTTTTGGTCTGATAATACAACACCCCTTGTTGCTAATTAGCTCGAGCAAACATCATTGGCAAAAAAAGCTTGAGCTAACATGCATGACCGTACAATACGCAGCTCGCTTCCAACTCTTCTAGTCGATATGTGTCGGAAAGGTTTTGTAGTCAATCCCGGTCTTAAGAAGAAAACATCTTTTCTAGTATTGCCTCCTACGGTCACCAACTAGACCCATAGACGCATCACACACACATGAGATCGAACTACCAATCACTCACCATGACACACATACTGCTCATCATTGTCATTGTCACCTCATGAATCACAGCAATGCGACATATCCGGCTAGTGCCAACTCTTGCAACGATGCTACTCCGTATCCAATATTTTCCCAAGAGTTGCGTCAAAAGAAGAGGAGGAGCACATCACCGTGACGGAGCCACAAAGAAATCTTGTGTCTACACAATTATCTATTCTACTTTGGCGATAGACATCAGGCATTGATATACACTACTAGAGAAAACCTTATACACAGAATCTTACCGGTAACGCGGGACAAAAATAAGCGCTACTACTACTTACCACTAGCGTGTGGCAAAGAAACGCGCTGCAGTTAAGTATGTAGCAGTAGCGCGTCTCAGCAAAGAAGCGCTACAACTACGATTCTCCTACTGTTCTCGCCAGGCTACCAATAGTAGTAGCAAGCTTAAGCAAAACGCGCTGCTGCTAAGGTTGTTGTAGCAGCGTGTTTTATGCAGAAAGCGCTACTGCTAATGAAACGAAAATAAAATGAAAAACATATAGAAAAGCAAATGAAAATAAAAGAAATAGAAAAAGGGAAAGGAAAAAAATGAAAATGTGAAGGAAAACAAATGAAAATTAAAAATAAAGGAGAAAGGCGTAGCAGCAGCGTGCTTTCAGGACAGACGCTATAGCTAACTTAGCAGTAGCGCGTTTTTCCAGCCAGCGCTATAGCTAAGTTAGCTATAGCTAATATAGCAATAGCGCTTTTCCTGGACCGCGCTACTGCTATTTTTGACTTAACCGCGCGGTTCTTCTTCCCCGCGGCCACTTCCTCCAAATCCAACTCCTCTGCTATCACCGCCGTCGTCGCCCTGCATTGCCGTCGGCCACCGCGCGCTCTCCCATCGCCCTCCGCACGCCCTCGACGCCGCCCCGACCCCGACCTCGACGCCTCCCTTGACCCTGACCTCGCCGCCGCCCTACATCGCCACCCTCCGCCGCGCGCCCGACCCCGACCCCGACCTCGACGCCGCCTGCCCCTCCCTCGGCCGCTCCCTAACTCTGCCCGCGCCCGAGGTGAGCACGTCTACACCTCCTCCTCCTCCTCCCCTACCTATGCCTAGCTAGGGTTCCTAGGGTTCATCAAATTTTATAATGCATCAAATTAGTTAGGGTTCATCAAATTAGATGCTAATTAGGGCAGTAGTTGTAGATGCTTAATTGTAAACTAGATGTTAATTAGGGCAGTAGTTGTAGATACTTAATTAGTTTTTAGGACAAATTCCTAGGGTTCATCAATGGGTGCTTAAGTAGTTGTAGATGCTTAAGCACCTAGGTAGGGTTCATCTAATTAGTTAGTACTTGTAGATGCTTAAGAACTAGGGCAGTAGGGTTAGGGCAGTAGGTTTTAACTAGATGTTAATTAGGGCAGTGGTGTTTAGTTTAGAGAAAAATTTCAATATAGTTTTTTTTACTGTTTTTAGTAAGTGTTTAAAATAATTAGTAAGTAAATTAATAAACTAGTTGAACTAGTTTAGTTTTAGTAAGAACTAGTTGAATTAATAGAACTAATGTATTTTTAGTAAAAAAATTAATATAACTAGTTGAACTAGTTTATTTTTAGTTTATTTCTATTTATAGTAAGTTTATATTTAGTAAGAACTATTTGAATTAATAGAATTAGTTGAACATGTCACATTTGTTGTTATTTTTTTAGTTTAAGCAATTATTCCCGCATCGATGTCATTCGCTAGGGTTTTATTTATAGGGTTTTTGTTTTTGCAGAAATCAAGGAGCCCCTCCATCACACCGGCCCTCCCCATCGTCCCCGTCACCGACCCCCTCCGACCTCGAGGTGAGACCAGCCAAATCTCCATGTCAATATGAGTCCTATAAGATATGATGTAGATAAAAACATGTATATCTTGTGTTGCTCAAATAGGATATGTGGTTGCCCAAGTGGCCGGTCATGTTCAGGTTACACCTCCGAGTGGCCTATGTTTTGCCGGAGTGTTGATTAATTTCCGTTCCGGCAAATTTCAGGCGCTCAATATGTCCTATTTTAGCAAAAGGTCATGCCGGAATTTTTCGTGAATTTTGGCATGACTTGTGCTAGAATATGTAGGAAATATCGAGTGGCCTGGATTTTTTAGAAAAATAATTAAACAACATTTTGGGTTGACATTAAGTCCGCCGAGGCTCCATCACCAAAGGTCAAAAGATCAGTGAGGGAGTGTATCCACCATATATGTGAGAGGACGAAGAATCCCAAATGTTGTTGTGGGGGTCGTTTCTCCTTCTTTTCCTTGTGCTAGACCTTTGTTATGCACTAAGGAAAGAAGGAGTAACGACCATCACCGACGGTCGCAAATATCAAAGAGGAATCAGTGAGGGAGAGTCTCCATCATATAGACTCGACAGACCGATAGTCAACCCGTGATGAATAATAATGATCTAATTTAATTTTTATAGTACATATATTTAATTGTACAAGTTTAATATTTGAATTATGAACATAGGAAATGTCGTACTCGGGCGACGAAAGTCTCCCAGGGGGGTGCTCCTGGTGCCACGACGACCGGGGTTTCTGCGACAGGCCTTACCTAGAGGAAGATCGGCGCTTTAGCATTAAGCTCGAGGAGGCCTTCGATTGTGATACGGTAAGCTATGACGCAAAGTGTTTTTTTCGTAATTAAGCTCGACTTCTACTACTTCAACGTGTAATTTTCGTCTTTTACAATTCGAGTAGCTTATTCCATGCCATGCAAAATGCTATGTCTTGGAGAGTATGGGTTTTGAAGATCATGAGAGGAATGAAACAAAGAAAATTAACCTAAGGACCCATCATGGTATGGATTTTGAGGTAAATCTATACAATTCTGAGAGCGTATCCCATTTTGTTGCCCGGGTTGGGAAGCACTTTGCAAGATGTATGATTTTCAAGAGGGTATGTTTGTCACCATGGATCTTGGTGATCCTGACATCGACCAAGACTATTTGGACATTTGGGTCCTTGTTGATACGCTTCCAATTCTACCACTATGTGAGTTTCTCAAACATAGTTATTACCTAATTTATATTGTTCATTTCAAAATAGTTGACAACTTATTTCCATTGACAGCTTATTTTAATTGTTCAAACAATGTGCGGAACATGATAGACAGAACCTACTACACCGATGGCTCTGAGTTAACTTATCAGGAGAAAAATCATCTGGTCGCATTTTGTACTGATCTTGAGAATTACAATATCTATAATAAAATCCATCCACATTATGCTCAATACGTGCCACTAGTGCACGTGTTGAACTACGGTAACATCCATGAAGATGCCATGGTAATATTTTTTACTATTACGACATCCGTGCATCTTTTGCATAAATTCTTTTAAAACTTAACTACATTGCTAACTACGAAGTTATTACTATGTTTTTCAACAGAAAATCCCGGATGATTGTGTGCCTCATCTGATGTCAAAAAGGTCGCCTTAATGTTTTGAACATACAGCCAGGTCATCCTACGAATCTCATCTGTCCATATCGGATTTCTAAAAGAGATGGAGACATGAAAATCACAGAATGGAAAAAATGTATGGACAGTCGTAAGGAGCTACTTGAAAGCAACATTGTGCGAAAGGCAAGAATTGGAGACGGGAGAATCTCCATTCTCCATAATGGAGAGTCATGGGCTATCTTGTTTTATGCTATTTTACTTAAGAGAATATAGTAGGTCTAAGAGAATGTAGTAGGTCCTATGAGGTACAATATTTATTATGTGGTACAATGTGTTAGAGTTGATGATGAGGAGTTGTTGTGATTATGACTAGTGACCAACTTGCTATGTGATGTCTCATTGATGAAAACGATGATCATGAGGAGGTGTTATATGACAATGATGTATTATGATGATAAGTTGTTAATGATATGATGATGATATTTATTATATTATTGGGTGAAAGAACCGCGGATTAGTTTCACTTGAAACTAGTCCACGGTTCTTTCACCCAGTGATGTAATAACTCATTATGATGTACAAACAATCTCTAAATTGCTGCTATATGAAAACTTGTATAAAGGTGTATGAACAAAACATGAAATAAAAAAGAAATAAAATACGAAATAATAGTAGTAGCGCGTGCAGGGAGAAGCGCTACTAGTAATTACCAGTAGCGTTGTTTGAAGAAAACGCTACTATTAAGTCGATATAGCAGTAGCTTGGGTTAACCCACGCTACTGCTAACCTTTAGCTGTAGCGCCGTACCAGTAGCGCTTCATCCTGCGCTACTGATAGGCCTAAAATCCGCGCTGCCGCTAGGCTTTTCCCTAGTAGTGATAGCTTTGTTGTTCCTTCACACTCCTCCACCCTAAGGCCCATTAGTCCACCTAACAATCTGTAGGGGCTGGCACCGGAGACCCTCAAAGCAAGCCTAGTCCACATATATAACGCCGACCAACCTCAATTGGCTAGCCCCACCACTTGTTGCTAGACCATAGCCAATGCACAACTGCATCGAAGATAGCAAACCAGTTAACCAGACCCTGGATCAAGAGCACTATGGAATATCATAGGCATTGTTGCGCAACAAGCCAACATGTACAACACCAATGAAACCGCCATGTCGTCACATTTCGTGAAACCTATGAGACGCGTGCCGCCTAAAGACTTCGGTGCACTATTAATTGACCGGAGTGCCACACCACAACACATGACGATATCCAAAAAAAAAAAAAATCTTCAACTTGAACTTCATGAAAATAGTCATTTGATTTTTCAGTGGTGCCATCAAATAAATTTTGGTGCTCCCTGCAAAAAAAATGGTGCAAACAAAATCATGTCAAAAAATGTTACAATCATTGATCTTTCGTATTGCCGCATCAAAAGAGCCCCGAGGATCGAATGAATTAACCGTGGTCCGTACAAACGGTATATATATCTCCACGTCTGACCTCCTCTGGGTTGGTTCCTCGGTAGTACGTAAAGCAGGTTAGCCTCGGATCTTGCGCCGTCATCCAATTTTGTGCATGTGCGTGCCTCCTTGTGCTTAGACATGCCGCCCTCCACGTAGCAAATATAGTACAGTAATTTATCCGATGACACAGGAATTATGCAGATCCTAATCCTATAGGGAGTGTCCGTCCGGGTTAAAGTAGGGAGAGTGCCGCTAAACAAAGCTTGAGGCTAATGATGCTCCCCATGTTGTAGATCTAGGCTGTCTAATACGGAGTAGATCTGAATTCTCAAAAAAAGAAACAAAAAAACAGTTAAATCGGGCTGCAGCAGGGCGAAGCAATCATCCTTGAGGATCGTGCTTGCCATGATGCAGCCATGCAGAGGCTGGGACGGAACAAACACATGGAAGCAGCAGCGCAGGAGTCGGGCTCTGAATTTATATAAAAGTGGGGCCGATCGATCGGGAAGAAGAAGGTATCCGATGCCTTGGACGTTTGCTGCTACGAGTAGCTGCTTGGCGCCTACCGCTCGCCGCCGGATACCGTCGTTAAGCTTAACGACAGTGATTAGCCATTGCTTAATCGCTACTATAAGTAGACCGAATCCGCCGGTGTGATTGTTAATCAGGATCATGCATGGTTACTTTAGGAGAGTCAAGAGCAGAAATGGCCGGGCATGCATGCGCGGAACGTATACAATGGTACAACAACTCAACAAGTGCAATGTCGACAAGTGTAATGTCACCTATTACTTTAGGAGAGTAACATGATTTTCTATATTTCTCTAGATAGCAAGAAACATATTAAAAAGTATTCATCATGGAATTAATCAACGAAGTTGGTAAAGCTCATGGAGATTGTATCTGCATTTGGTGAAGTAGGTGAATAAGTTCATGAAAATAATAATATTGAAAAGGAATTAGTGAAAATATATTGATGAATCAAAGTTAGCTCTAGGTATCTAGTCTATGTCTAAATGAATGAACCACCCGGCGCTCATATAGTAATCGGTTTAACTTCCCTAGCTATGAATGAACCACCTGAATTTTCATTGAAAAACATGGCACTAGCCTTCATTCTTGCAATAGGGACAAAGGACGATGTTAAAGAAACTAAGGGGCAATATTGGAGCCAAACATTCACTTCGGTTAACATTTCCCTTTTCTGGAAAAAAGTGAAAAGTTGTTTTTGTTTATTAGATACAAGACCTAGATGTAGTAAATGTTAAGTTTGGCAAGGTATAGGTCCACCTAGCCAGATATTGATGCATGTTGTGTCAATCTTGCTTTCTTCACTGCGACATGGAGGGAAGCCAAGCAGTGGAAGAAGCAGTAGAATTTGGCTAGAGTAGATCGATCACCAGTGGCGCACGTACGTAGCATGTGGCGGTGTATGATATCCCATTCTTACCACATGGAGCCCTCACACCTGCTCATGAAAACGTAAAGAAACAAAAGCATGGAGTTATTAGGTGGTGGCAAACCTACATCATATCGTACACAAATACTTAAACATGTACAACTACCACTTGGCCTTACGGATCTGGATCATGTCGAGCTTATCTTATGGCGGGAACGCGTAGAGATACATTCATGGTAGGAGTAAGTGTGGGTGGTCCTGATCGATCATCATGTTTTTCTTTTTCAAATCATAGCTAGCTAGCTATCCTGTGTCACTGCACGTACGTACGCTGTTACGCTGTTGGAGTAATAGATTTTAGTAGGTGTGAGGCAGGGCGACGTGGGTGCCAGTGGACGCTTTGAGTAAAGATGACTGCAGATAAATTATCTATAATCAGTTGCTGTGTGATTCAGTGATTGTACCCTGGCGCACAACATTGTTTATCCACGTAGAGTACTATTTTAATCCTGCTAGTCATCTGTTTTCTCATCTTCCTTTTCTTACGGCCTCCTCATATGTTTGTTCTCTGGTCTGGCGGACACATATATGGCCTTCCTTACTTTACTGGAGTACAAATTTCAGAATCTCGTCTTGTTTCCAGAATCGATACAATTTCACATAAGCTCATACTCCTATGTGGAGTACGTATGTGCTGTACGTAATTAAGGTTAACATGCATGGTGCAGAACAGCAGGAGTGATTTTGACTCGCGTACGTCCATGGTACACCCATATGACGGATGTCCATCTTCGTTAATTAATTTGCTGCGACTTTGTGTCGAACTGTCTACGGATGAAGAGACTGAACTAATCATGGTACATCTGAAGTTCTGAAATTAATTACAAGACCAACAGGACCGTGCACAGTTGACTGTACGTGCAGTCACACTGGAATGTACCGTTTACAACCTACCATAGAAGTAGAACGTAGTACGTGAAAGGAAGTGTACTAGCTCTTTGTTGCAATTGCCAAAAAAAAGGTGATGTTGCATTTGAGTTTTTTTTTATGAAAAGGATCACATGTATTATAAAAGTTCACCGAAAGTAAAAAGCATTTCAAAGAAATAAAAATTACATTGAGATTTCAAGACCATCGAATGAAAACGACTGAGACTCATGGGCGCCCAAAATAGATTTACTGTTTCCTGTCAAATATTTCCTTTGCTTCTTTTCCATAAAAAAAAGCGCATGGAGTAACCAGCCACTAGTAGAAAAAGGGTCAAACGTGAAGCACATTAGTGCCGGTTTGAATTTGAGCCGGCACTAATGGTACCATTAGTGCCGGTTCGAACGGCTATGCATTAATGCCGATTCGTGTTGAACCTTTAGTACCGGTTCGTGCCACGAACCGGTACTAAAGGGGTGATGGCAGGCTGGCGTCAGGCCGGGGCCCCACGATCACCTTTAGTCAACCGGTACTAAAGGGGTGATGGCAGACTGGCGTCAGGCCGGGGCCCCACGATCACCTTTAGTACCGGTTCGTGTCACAAACCGGTACTAAAGGGCTAACCTTTAGTACCGGTTTGTGCTACGAACCGGTACTAAAGGGGTCTGACCTATAGTGCCGGTTTGT
>NC_041392.1:690670316-690677434 GCF_002162155.2 Triticum dicoccoides | reverse complement strand
AAAACAAAAGAAAATGATAAAAACTTCAAAAAATAAAATCCTTCGAGAGGTAGTTATATTACTACATCTACTAGTTAGGAAAATTTGAAAACTTAAATTTGGACATGTTTTGCAAAAAGTGTAGGGAAAATGTAAAACGCCTATAACTTTTGCATACGATGTCGGAAAAAACGTATAATATATAAAAAAATTCAGCACGAAAATACGCATCCGATGGAGACTGCCTACGGCATGTTTGCAATTTTTTTAGAATCCTCAAATTCCAAAACAAAAAAAGATATGGTCAAATTTTAGTTTTTTTAAAAAAAAATGGTTAAATCTGATCAAACTACTTATTCAAGAAGTATTAATGTTACTACATAATTATTCAAGAATATTAGTGTTACTAAATAATTATTTCAATTTTTTTAAATTTTGGTCAAATCTGGTCAAACTATGGTCAAACTTATTCAAGAAATATTAGTGTTACTAAATAATTACTGTTTTTAAAAATAATAGTTTCAAACTCAAACGGTGAAACGTGTGACCTAATGCTCAAGCTAAACTGCTTAGGGAAGTCAGGCGATTTGGAATGAGTAATCCACACTTGAGCTCTTAAGAGAGGTGATTAGAGACTAAATCATCAAATAATTCAGAAAAGTTAAAAATCGAAAAAAATCAAATTTTTTTCTAAAATTTTCAAAAAAAAACCTTTAGTACCTGTTGGTAACACCACCAGGACGCGAGCTCACGCCACGTGGTGGCACTTTAGCGCTGGTTCGTGTCGAACCGGTACTAAAGGGGGGGGGGATTTAGTGCCCACCGCCTAGTGCCGGTTATGGAACCGACACTAAAGGCCCTTACGAACCGGCGCTAAAGCTCCGTTTTCTACTAGTGAGCTGTGGCATGCCCCACATGTACTCTGATAGTTAGGACCAACTTGAAAAAACATGCTCATTTTTTTCTTAAATGGTAAAATTGTGGCACAAGACGGGTGAATATATCTTAAATTTAGTAATTCTTGCCGAAAATGTCAAACAAGATGAAAACCTATAATTTACTAAGAAAAACTATATCGGGAACTAGCTAGAAACCCAAAATAAGTGTAACACAGTAATAAAATTCCTTGAATTGAATAGAACATGTAATAGTTTTGAGACATAGACGGAATTAAACCAGAGTATAATTCAACCACCAAATTACTCACAAAACTACGCAGACTAGATAAATCTGTATGAATCTGGGCAGCAGCAAGTCTCTGCAGGGTGGTCCACAGTACCTGACCATCAATTGCAAAGAAGGAACAAATGAAGATTAGTTGGCAATCCTGTCCGCTATAGCCAGCAACAGTGGTTGCCCTGTGGATATTGATTTGGTCCCTCTCACTCTCAGGCAGCGATGATGAGAGGCCATCTAATTTATGGCAGACCCACAGAAGCATCTCAACCCCACGCCATTTATGGCAGATGCATGGGCAGATTTTATTCATTCAGGGAGGCCATCTAATTCCGTTCTTCCATGCAAAAAGGGCCAAGGGAAACGTCAAAATTTTGGAGGCAAATGTACTTTGAATTTCGAATGTACTCCCACGTACATTACTTACTTATCTACGTTCATTCATTACTTTGATTTTAGTTCCTCCATCATTTTGCCAGACTGACAGCAAGCACCACACTTCTGCATTCTATCCCTCTTGTCCTCCTAGAAGGGATGTCAATGGGTAAGGTATGCGTAGGTATAACCCCCTTCTGCCTAAACCCATGCACATCGAAATCTTCTATACCCATCCACTTCTATACCCAAGGAGACAGCTTGATACTCATGCCCATGTCATCGGGTATCCAACACATAATGGGTATCCCATGGGTACAATAAATAACATCTAGATTTTGAAAAAAAACAGGGAAATGGGTGTAAAACTCAGGCGATGATTGGCGAGCGGTCTAGCACCGACACGGCTTCTTCCAGTGTGGTGGCCTCTTGGAGGCAACAAAGGAGTACGAGCTGCGGTTGGTGGAAGCCCGGTGCAGTGGGAAGTAGAGGTGTGAATTGGGGATCGCTGGATCAAGAGTTGGACAAGAGTTTGGTGGTGATGAGTAGAGATATCATCATTTCAAGGAGTCACATAGGACATAGAAGGAGTCGCGAACTAGTGCATGCGGGCCTATGGGCTATTGTCGGTTTGAGGAATAAGGTGTTTAGATTGGCCCATAGGAGTTGGATATGGACGTTACATGTCATATTCCATTTATTCATTCTTTTTCTAGGTACACATTGAGATATTCATGGACGCAATTTGATACCCATGCCCTAAGAATATATTTTACGGGATACCCATTACTGTGGTCATAAAATCTCACCAAGTCTTGCTCATGTGTGCTGTTTGAGGGTAGAGTACCAGTGGTTACCCATGCAAAACTGCCATCCCTAGACCTAGATAGCCATAGTGTACGTACTACGTACTACTGGTCCATATGTAGTTAAGGCGTAGAGCTAACTTGTTTGTTTATTTACGTCAGCATTAACCTCACTTTGAGTAACCTTGGCAGCAAAAAATAAATAAATACCACAGGGTATTGGCATGCATGTGCCCAAGCAGGTCTGTGCAGAAGCCGGCAGAGAGGCATCTAGAGGCAGAAAGAGCATACTAGCTGCTTTTGACACTTAACGGTGTGTCTCTCTTTGTGAAAAAAGCCTCATTTTGACTGCGAGGCAGATAGTGACACTGAAACCCAGAAGCTCCAGCCTCCACGTTCTTTCTTTCCTTTTCTTTTCTTTGTTTCTGCAGCCACTGTAATCCTGGTCTGCACATCTGACTAGTGGCTACAGATCGACCATCCACACATGCCGCAGCAGATCGCAAGATATATATATAAACAGCAAAATTCACATAAATATGTTACACTCTTCGATGCAAGAGCGAGATCGGGCATGCAGCAGGAGCGTTGTGTGCGGTGTGCCCCCCTCCGTTTCTGTCACCGGACACGGCAGCGTGGCGGCCATTAAAATTTTGCAGGTCAGCTTGAATGCCGGCCTAGTTTACGTGGCTACGTACGTGACCAGCTGCATGCATGCACATGCTGAAAACGGCCGGGGAGGATGCGTCTGCGCCGCATGCTTCCCTCCGCTGACCGTCGATCCCAAGGGGAGCCCTACGTCCTGCCTGCGCTTCTGGTACGCCATAATACGTACGTACGTTTATTTGCAAGTTTTATTGCGCGCTGTCTTTCTTTATCAAGAAAAGAAATTAAAATGGCCGTCCTCTCGTTGAAAAAGATTACACTGCTTCAAACAAGATTCTCCTGTTGCAGTGGCTCTGAAATTGACACGGAGTATGCAGAACGAAACGATGGGACTCATTGCAGGCTGTGCAGTCCATCTGACGGCTGGCTGAGAGCATCTATAACCGGACTTAGGCAAAAATCCGGCCTCTCAAACGCTCGCGGACGCGTCCAGATGCGTCCGCCCGCACATTCACATACTGTAAATTTCAATCCTCGAATCTATACAATCCATACACGTCGATTATACGCTACAAATTGTCTGAATGCCAAAGTTCGAAACAAAGCAAAGCAAATCATAGTTTAACAAATCGGACATGAAAAAATGAAATCAATGTCCGAGCATGACAGATGACCTTGGGTCACTGGCTCCGTGCCCGAATGAGCTGCGGCGAGTCACACATGTCGACCGTCGGCATCTGCATGGGCGGAAAGTTCTCCGGAATGGCCCAGCCGGCGCTCGGATCATCCTGTCTCCCAAAGAGGGCGGACAGCGTAATCCGCGTAGGCGCTCAGAGGGAAGGGGTGCGGGGATCCGGGCGCAGCGCAGGAGACAGCTGCTCCACCATGTCCGAACCTCCCTGCGACGCTGCCGCCGCCTCCCTCTCTCGCTGTCGGCGTCGCCACAACTTGCAGGCGATGTTCTCCGCCTTGCAAGTCGCCGCTGCCGACACCGCGCCTCCGACAGACGAGGCGGACTGCGTCTCCGTCGTGGCGGTGTGGCTCGGGCAGTACGACATCTCCGGTGGTGAATCGGGGCCGGAGGTGAGGATTGGGAGCAAGGGTGGAGGTCCGGGCGCGAGAATGGTCTGAGGACGGATGGAGGAGGAGGAAGGGTTTGATGGATTTGGTGTAATTTGGAGTAGGATTGGACTGTCGGGTTCGACGTGACAGGCGTGCCCAGGCCCCCCATAGCCGCCCCATATTTGGGCTGGATATGGGGGGTGCGGTCAGCCCAGGCATTTGAGAGGCCCGTCTGAACCAGAAAAATCGTAACCGGGCAGCGACCGGACGGCCTGCCCGGGTGTTTAAGACGAATTTGAGGGGTTGGCTGTAGATGCTCTGACATCGGGGTGGGATGATCTAGCGGTGCAAGATTATAAAAATGCTAGATCTACGTACGAGCTATGTGAAGTTACGTAACATGCCTTAACTCATCTCTTCGCCCCCCGATTTCAACCGGGGGTGGGGCCCCTTCACTTATTTTCTCTAAATCAAAATGTGTCATCTAATCAGTTACGTTAATTACGTAGGAATCCTTACGTAGGTGTAGCATTACTGCAAAATTATTGCCTCATGGTGCAGCCTGCTGTGCAAAGGGCGTGGGGCCTACCTGCCAGTGGTCCCCAGGAAAGGCCTTAAGCGTGAGAGAGGAAGCATGCACCAGCACCTACAGCCCGCTAGTATGAGCCATGCATGACAGTATGACACAGCCACGTGAACCAGCCACCCTCTAGCTAACTCCTATTTGCATCGCCATTTTTCTGCCTTTGCAACTTGACGCATTGGATTCCTGCATCCTCATTCATGCATCGTTTGTTTATAAAATGTTGTCTGTAATCCAATCTCCATCTTTTTGCAGCAGTACTAATTTTGCCAGAAAATCTGCTGAGTATAGTACTAGTTTCTAGTCGGTGGCAATAGGACAGATCCATGCATGTGTATGGCACACGACATAAAGCATCCAGCTACGCAAAATTGATGGGATCATGGGAGCCATCTGCTCTAAACAAGCAATACACATGGCGGCAATTAACCATAGTTGTCCTCCTAGCTACACACTGTCTTGAGAACCACTCCACTCTGCATAGCAATACAGATCATGCATCATCCTTTTGCCTACTACTCCAATAGTGCATGTGCATGGATGTCCTGGAGTTTAACTTCACTGTGCCGCTGTAAACATCCTTCTGCACCTGTGAAGAGGGTACGAGAGGGTACAGAGAAATTAACCCTGGGGCTGTCAAAATTCAGGCTCCGGCCCCTGCCTGCCGGCATCCTTCTGCTTCATGCTGCTCCTGATCCGTATTTAACCCTTTTCTCCAAGAGAGAGAGAGAGAGAGAGAGAGAGAGAGAGAGATCATGGCAGAGAGATCATGGTGGAGAGAGAGATGGAACATGGTAGATCATGCCTCTGCGATCTTTTTTTTTGGAAAAGGAGGATTACCCCCGGTCTCTGCATCAGAAGGTTGCATGCAGCCATATTATTAAACGAAAGGTCCAAAAAGGTCTCCGATGAAGTACAAATGTGCTTGAGGCTAGGTGTTTAGTTATCAGAACGATGCATGTAGCCATATTATTAAGCGAAAGGTCTAAAAAGGTCTCTGATGAAGTACAAATATGCTCGAGGCTAGGTGTTTAGTTATCAGAACGATGCATGCAGCCATATTATTAAATAAAAGATTCAAAAAGGTCTCCGATGAAGTACAAATATGCTCGAAGCTCAAAACTAAAAGAAGATAAAATTTGCCACAACCGGCTAAAATAAAACTAGATAATTAAACACCTAGCCTATTACCGAACCACCATCTAAATCGGTTATAGATATCCGAACAACCATCTCCCACCTGGTACATCCAGTATCCAAAAGCTCCGCTTGATACGATGCATGATCCGGGCACATGGAGTCGTAGTAGGCAAAAAGGACGATGCGTCGATGCATGCAGAGTGGAGTGGCTCTCAAGACAGTGTGTAGCTAGAGTGGAGTGTATTTTCTCTCTCTCCCATGGCCATGAGCGATGATCTATTTAACATGCGCCCGTCCTTGGGTTGTTGCTTGCATATAATTCTGTTCCTCGCTTGCTTCTCCTTTACTTATTTAGCCAAGTTACCCTTCTCCATCATCACCTCCACGACGCCTGCCTCCTCCCTCCCTCCCTCCTCCTTCACGCTCCTTCAAAAGACCACGCACAAGCACAGCACAGCACAAGCAAGCAGTCACACTACTGGCAAGCTCCCCAGCTCAGGCAATTCTCTCGCATAAACTACTACGTGGCTCTCTTGGCAGAAGATCTAGAGCAGCGGTGGGATCTGCGCGCGCGCACCAGCTTCGATGGGCCTCGACGTCACGGAAATCTCTGAATTGGCGGCGCTCCGGCCGATCCAGACGGCCGTGAGCGGCGCCCGGGCAACGGCAGCGCCGGGGGCGGAAGATGACGCTCCAGCCGCCGACACCGGCTGCGTCACACCCAAGGCGAGCGGCGCGCGGTCAGCCGCTGCAGAAGGAGCAGACGACGACGACCCTGCCGCCAGCGCCAACAACGCCTGCTTCACACCGAAGGCAAGCGACTCCATGGCCATGCTGCCCATTGCGCCACTGCAGGAAGACAGCGTCGGCTTCTCCACGGCCACGCCGCTGCCCACGGGCGGAGAAATTGGGCGGCGAGATGGCTGCGCCGCTGCAGGCGACGAGAGCAGCTTCACCACGCCGACGACAGCCGACAGCACGCTGGTGCCGGCCACTGTGTGCCCACCGGCGCCGCGGAAAACGGCTGCGGCGCCGACGAGGAAGCGGGCGCCGCTGCAGCAGCGGCTCTTCTATCCGGTGCCGCGCGATCTGACCACCGTGTTCGTGGCCGTGCCGCAGTGCCCGCCGCCCGCCAAGAGGATGCGGGCGCACATAGCGGAGTCATATGTGCCTCTAGGCACGTGACGATGCTGCCGCCGACATCGCCTGCGTCACTCCCAAGGCAAGCGTCCAAGCGACTCCATGGCGCCACTCCAGCAAGACCTCGGCGTCGATGTGATCGGCCTGGCCACGCCGTCAGCCACGGGTGAAGGAATCGGGCCGCGAGACGGCTGCAAGTATAGCGCCACTGCCGGCGACGAGGACAGCTTCACCGCGCCTATGAAGGCCGA
>NC_041392.1:690664063-690669915 GCF_002162155.2 Triticum dicoccoides | reverse complement strand
TAAAATTATTGATTGTTGGGGGGGGGGGGCAGGCCCCTGCTCGTCCCCCTGGCTCCGCCCCTGGCCCGCCCACGCCGCGGAAGTCAGCGCCGGCGCCAACGAGGAAGCTGCGCCGCTGCAGCAGAGGCTCTTCTTCTACCCGGTGCCTCGCGACCTGACCGGCGTCTTCGTCGCCGTGCCGCAGCGCCCGCCGCCCGCCAAGAAGATGCTGGCACACACACTTTCTCTCGTTCCAGCAGTTCAGCACTCCGCGCCCGCATGCATGCTAGTCTGCGCCTCTCCGCGCCACATTGTCGCGACCGCGAGTGCAGGAAGTAAGGCCAGTCATAATGGGAGTAACTTAGGTAGTAACATAGTGTATCTCGAGAATTTTTTGCTTATGTATCAAGTAGTTAATGAGAAGTAGTAAGGCTGGCCATAGTGGGGTAACATAACTAGTATCATATACTTGGGACTTGCAAAATGCTTACGGGGCAGGAAATTAAAGAAGAGAGAGAGGGTCATAGTAATATAGGTAGATACCGTAACATAATAAATATTATGCTACTATGTGTCATGCATGACAATAAATAAGACCATCTATGATACTACTTTATGATACTATGCACTATGGATGTAGTATCATACATTAGTATCATATGCATGATACTAGTATATGTTACTCCTCACTATGACCAATCTAACATAATATGTTACTGTAACATAGCGCTTTCCAAAACAACATGAGTCTACAAACTATTAAATAAAGCCACATATGACACTAGTACTATATTACTTTGCACTATAAAGATAGTAACTTAAACTAGTGTCATGCATATGACACTAGTCTAAATTACTCTCCACTATAACCAGCCTAATTCTTCAGAGAAGATGCTGGCGAACAAGTAAATATACGAGCCACGAGCTCGCACATAAGACAAGGTTGTAGTTGAATCACTTAACTACTTAAAGCAAAGCTCCTCTCTGAGATGTCCCATGTCCCGTCACACACACGAAACTACTACTCCCTCCAATTCGTTTTAGTTTGCATATAAGATTTGGCTAAAATTAAACTTTGTTAACTTAGACTAAGTTTATAAAAAAATATCAAGATTCATAATATGAAATCAATATTGTAAGATGCATTATGAAATTAATTTTCACACCATATAGATTTAATATTGTAGATGTCGATATTTTTTCTATAAAGTTGGTCAAACTTTATAAACTTTGACTTTGACCAAATCTTATATGCAGACTAAAAAGAAACAGAGGGAGTACTAGTAATGAAACTTTGTTGCTACACTAGTAGAAAATAGGGTTTTGGTCACAGCTTAATATATACATTAGTCCCGGTTGCATTACGAACCGGGACTAATCCGGTTCGAGCGGTTAAAGGCATTAGTCCCGGTTCGAGCGACTAAATGTCTAATCTTTAGTCCCAGTTTGAGATACGAACCGGGACTAAAGGGTGTGATGCCCTTTAGTCCCGGTTCATGTCTCAAATCGAGACTAAAGGGGTTCATGTCACAAACTCTACCCCCCTCCCTACCGCCCGCCCCGTTATCGCCATTTCAGTTTAATAAAACAAAAGAAAATGATAAAAACTTCAAAGAATAAATCATTCGAGATGTAGTTATATTACTACATCTAATAGTTAGGAAAATTTAAAAACTTAAATTTGAACATGTTTTGCAAAAAAGTGTTATGGAAAAGTAAAACGGCTATAACTTTTGCATAAGATGTCGGAAAAAATGTATAATATATCAAAATGTTCAGCACGAAAATCCGCATCCGATTTTGACCGCCATAGGCCGTTTTGCAAATGTTTAGAATCCTCAAATTCTAAAAGGAAAAAAGTTATGCTCAAATTTCAGTTTTTTTGATTTTTGTTAAATCTGGTCAAAGTATGGTCAAACTACTTATTCAAAAAGTATTAGTGCTACTAAATAATTATTCAAGATTATTAGTGTTACTAAATAATTATTTCAGTTTTTTTTAATTTTGGTCAAATCTGGTCAAACTGTGGTCAAACAATGATCAAACTACTTATTTTAGAAATATTAGTGTTACTAAATAATTATTGCTTTTAAGAATAATAGTTTCAAACTCAAACAGTGAAACATGTGACTTCATGCTCAAGCTAAACTCCTGAGGGTTAATAGGAATGACATCTTACTATTGTCAGGAAAACAATAAGTGCAGACTTGAAAACGAGGGGGAATAGAACCCGGGAATTAAGCGTGCTCAGGCTGGAGTAGTGAGAGGATGGGTGACCGGCCGGAAAGTTAGATAATTTGGAATGATGAGGGATGATTAGAGATTAGAGGTTAAATTGAGCAGTGACGAGGGATGAATAGAGATTAAATAGTAAAATAATCAAAAATTTGAAAATCGGGAAAAAAATAAAAAAAATCATAAAATTTCCCCTCAATCCCGGTTGGTAACACCGACAGCGGTTAAATTGAGCAGTGACTAAATTAGAGATTAGAGGTTAAATTGAGCAGTGACTAAAGGTGGAGCTCCAGACAGCGGCCACATGGAGGGCCTTTAGTCCCGGTTCGTAACAGAATCGAGACTAAAGGGGGAGCCTTTAGTACCGGCCCTTTAGTCCCGGTTCTAGTGCTAGTATCTCAAACATATAGAACACCAGCACTGAAGTTTAGTTGAACCACATCTCTCTCTCTCCCCGTGTTGGAGCTGAATCCCTCGGCCCCTCTCTGTCTCACTCTCTTTATTGCTTCTCACAACATGCACAAATACACGAGTAGTTTTGGTGACTCGCTGTGACGCCCCCGATTCAATCGTACACCAATCATACACGCAAACGTGTACGATCAAGATCAGGGACTCACGGGAAGATATCACAACACAACTCTACAAATAAAATAAGTCATACAAGCATCATATTACAAGCCAGGGGCCTCGAGGGCTCGAATACAAGAGCTCGATCATAGACGGGTCAGCGGAAGCAACACTATCTGAGTACAAACATAAGTTAAACAAGTTTGCCTTAAGAAGGCTAGCACAAACTGGGATACAGATCGAAAGAGGCGCATGCCTCCTGCCTGGGATCCTCCTAAACTACTCCTGGTCGTCGTCAGCGGGCTGCACGTAGTAGTAGGCACCTCCCGAGTAGTAGTAGTCGTCGTCGACAGTGGCGTCTGGCTCCTGGGCTCCAACGTTTGGTCGCAACAATCGAGTATAGAAAGGGGGAAAAGAGGGAGCAAAGCAACCGTGAGTACTCATCCAAAATACTCGCAAGCAAGGAGCTACACTACATATATATGCATTGGTATCAAATGGAATAAGGGTATCATATGTGGACTGAACTGCAGAATGCCGGAATAAGAGGGGGATAGCTAGTCCTTTCGAAGACTACGCTTCTGGTAACCTCCATCTTGCAGCAGGAGAAGAGAGTAGATGGTAAGTTCACCAAGTAGCACCGTGTAGCATAATCCTAACGATGATCCTCCCCTCGTCGCCCTGTGAGAGAGCGATCACCAGTTGTATCTGGCACTTGGAAGGGTGTGTTTTATTAAGTATCCGGTTCTAGTTGTCATAAGGTCAAGGTACAACTCCAAGTCGTCCTGTTACCGAAGATCACGGCTATTCGAATAGATTAACTTCCCTGCAGGGGTGCACCACATTTCCCAACACGCTCGATCCCCTTTGTCTGGACACACTTTTCTAGGTCATGCCCAGCCTTGGAAGATCAACACGTCGCAGCCCTACCTAGGCACAACAGAGAGGTCAGCACGCCGGTCTAAATCCTATGGCGTAGGGGTCTGGGCCCATCGCCCGTTGCACACCTGCATGTTGCGAACGCGGCCGGAAACAAAACTAGCCCCCTTAATGCACTAGGAGGCTTACGGTCCAATCCGGCACGCGCCGCTCAATCGCTGACGTCACAAATGCTTCGGCTGATACCACGACGTCGAGTGCCCATAACTGTCCCCGCGTAGATGGTTAGTGCGTATAGGCCAGTAGCCAGACTCAATCAAATACCAAGATCTCGTTAAACGTGTTATCTTGAAATAACCGTGAACGCCGACCAGGGCCAGGCCCACCTCTCTCCTAGGTGGTCTCAACCTGCCCTGTCGCTTCGCCACAAAGATCCACACAGAGGGCTGTCAGGAAAGTATGTCCTTCCAACCCCCAATTCATGAATCAAACGCGGGTACTCCTCGAGCCAACCCGACTTTAGTCATCACATGTATCATATATAAAGTATATAGTATATACCCGTGACCGCCTCCCGAGTGATCACGGCCTGATAGTATAGCATGGCAGACGGACAAGAATGTAGGGCCACTGATGATAAACTAGCATCCTATACTAAGCATTAGGATTGCAGGTAAAGGTAACAACAGTAGTAGCAAGGTCAGGCCATGCATCAAGATAGGATTAACGGAAAGCAGTAACATGCTACACTACTCTAATGCAAGCAGTATAGAGGAGAGTAGGCGATATCTGGTGATCAAGGGGGGGGGGGCTTGCATGGTTGCTCTGGCAAGAGAGAGGGGTCGTCAACACCGTAGTCGTACTGGGTAGCAGCGGCGTCGGTCTCGGTGTCTAGCGAGAGAAGAGGGGGAAGAAACAATAAATATTAAGCAAACAGATGCATAGCGATGCATGGCATGACAAGTATTGGTGCTAGGGGTGCCCTAACGCGGTACGAGGTGGTACCGGTGAAGGGGGAAAACATCCGGGAAAGTATTCCCGGTGTTTCGCGTTTTCGGACAGATGAACTCGAGTGGGAAAGTTGCGTGTTTGCTATGCTAGGGATGCGTGGCAGACGATCGGGCTGCGAATTCGGATTCGTCTCGTTGTTCTAAGCAACTTTCGTGTTGAAAATAATTTAATCCGAGTTACGGATTAAAAGATATGATTTTCTAAAGATTTTATCAATTTCTGAAATTTAATTAATTATTTAATTTAATTTGAAATTGGATTTATGACATCAGCATGATGTCATGCTGACGTCAGCAGTCAACATGGGTTGACTGGGTCAAACTAACGCGTGGGTCTAGTGGGACCCACCTGTCATACACTGTTAGGTTAAGCAGGGTTTAGTTAATTGATTAGGTTAATCTAATCAGGATTAATTAGTTTAATTAATTATTTAATTAAGATTAATTAATTAATTAATTATTATTATATATATGTTAATCCCCTTTAAAAAAATCGTTCTGGGCCGTGGGGCCCCTTTGTCATTGGCTAAGGGGTCGTAGCGGGTTACGGGCGCTACGGGGCGGGTCGGGCGTTGCGGCGCCCGACTGGGCGTTCGCCCAGATCGCCGGGGCGAGGAGGCCCAGGGCAGTTTGCAGGCACGGGTGCTGGCGAGGCCACGGCGGGGCGGGGCCGTAGCGAAGCGGGCGGTCGCGGAGGAGGCCGGAGGCGGTGCAGAGGCGGCGGGGCGCCGGCGGACGCGCGATGAGTGGCAGCGTGCGGCGGCTTGGTTGGAGCAGAGCCGTGGCAGGGGATGGGCAGCGGCGGCCACGCGTGGCCATGGGCGCGTGCGGGGTCAAGGGTGCGGGGCCGCGGCACGGTCGAGGCGCGCGCGAGCGCAAGCGGCGCAGATGCGACATGCAGCAGTGGCGCGAGGGAGCAGCGGGGAGGCAGCGGTGGCCGCGAACGTAGCAGTCGTAGGTAGGGGTGGCGTCGTGCACGCGCATTGCGGGGCAGCAGTAGCATGGAGGAGCCAGTGCGGCGAGCAGCAGAGCGGGCAGGTGTGGCGGGGCTGCAAGGCAAGTGCGGGAGCGAGGTGCGGTGCGAGCGCGTGTGCGGGAGGCGAGTGCGTGCGCGAGTCGGGCGGCAGCGCAGGTAGCTGGGAATGACGGGGTGGCGCGGCCGGGCCGGTGAGTGGCCAT
>NC_041392.1:690654904-690663429 GCF_002162155.2 Triticum dicoccoides | reverse complement strand
TGGGGGAAGTGGATAAGGAGGAGTTGGGGGAGTGGCCGGCTGGGCCTAATGGGTCAGCCAGCTGGGCCTTCTGGCCCAGTTGGCGAGTGGGCTTTTTCTTTAGTTTAGTTTTTTCTTTTGTATTTTCTTTTCTTTTATTTATTTACTTTCCTGTTTTAATCATTTTAAATTATTTAGGCCTTTTATAAAAATGTGTTTACTACACCATAAATTCCTAGGCATATATTTGCACACACCGAACATTTCTGTTTTAATTTTTGAAAAGTTTTATTATTTAACCTTATTTTAAATTTGAATTTGAATCGGTTTTGAACTAGCAATAGGTTAGCAACAGTAACCATGGTGACGTGGCATGATTAGCGTTGGATTACTGTAGCATGATTATCCGGGCGAGGTAGAAGGAAACAGTGCGGGGTATTCATCATGCAGGCGGTCCTCGCGTTCCCAAGTGGCTTCATCTTCAGAATGGTGCGACCACTGGACTTTGAGGAACTTGATCGCCTTCTAACGTGTGCGGCGTTCAGCTTGGTCGAGAATGCGGACCGGATGCTCTTTATAGGAGAGGTCCTATTGTAATTTGAGCACTTCATGATCCACTGCTCGGATTGGATCCTTGAAGCAACGACGGAGTTGTGACACGTGGAACACATCGTGAACCTAGGAAAGGTTTGGCGGAAGCTCCAGTTGATATGCCACTTTTCCACGCCTTTCGAGAATAGTGAAGGGACCGATATAGCGAGGAGCTAGCTTGCCCTTTATCCCGAAGCGGTGAGCACCCTTCATTGGTGTAACTCGAAGATAAGCCTTTTCACCAGGTTGATAGACCATGTCTTTGTGATGACGGTCATACTGACTTTTCTGACGTGACTGAGCAGTCTTGAGATTCTCGCGAATAATGCGAACTTGTTCTTCGGCCTGTTGGATAATATCCGGACCGAAGTGTTGGGGAACGTTGCAGAAAATTAAAATTTTTCCTACGGTTTCACCAAGATCCATCTATGAGTTCATCTAAGCAACGAGTCAAGGGAGAGAGTTTGCATCTACATACCACTTGTAGATCACGAGCGGAAGCTTGCCAAGGGGATGGTGATGATGGAGTCGTACTCGAACGTGATTCGGATCACCGATGTCCAAGTGCTGAACGGACAGCACCTCCGCGTTCAACACACGTACGGGACGGGAGACGTCTCCTCCTTCTTGATCCAGCAAGGAGGAAGGAGAGGTTGAGGAAGGCAGCTCCAACGGCAGCACGACGGCGTGGTGCAGTTGATGCGGCAGTATTCCGACAGGGCTTCGCCAAGCACGTGCGGAGGAGGAGAGGTGTTGGGGAGGGGAGGGGCTGTGCCTTGGCTTGTGGTGTATTGCAGCCGTCCCCTCACCCCTCTATATATAGGGGAAAGAGCAAGGGGGGCCGGCCCTCTAGGGAAAACCCTAGGGGGGGCGGCGGCCAAGGGGTGGGGGGCTTGCCCCCCAAGCAAGGGCGGTGCGCCCCCTTTAGGGTTTCCCCCCAACCCTAGGCGCATGGGCCCAAGGGGGGGGCGCCAAGCCCACTAGGGGCTGGCTGCTATCCCCACGCAGCCCAAGTGGCCCCCCGGGAGGGGTGGCCCCTCCCGGTGGACCCCCGGAACCCTTCCGGTGGTCCCGGTACAATACCGGTATGACCCCGAAACTTTTCGGTGCCCGTTTAACAACTTCCCATATATAAAACTTTACCTCCGGACCATTCCGGAACTCCTCGTGACGTCCGGGATCTCATCCGGGACTCCGAACAACATTCGGTAGTCACATACTAGTCTTCCTAACAACCATAGCGTCACCGAACCTTAAGTGTGTAGACCCTACGGGCTCGGGAGACATGCAGACATGACCGAGACCACTCTCGGGCAATAACCAACAGCGGGGTCTGGATACCCATGTTGGCTCCCACATGCTCCTCGATGATTTCATCGGTTGAACCACGATGTCGAGGATTCGATCAAACCCTGTATACAATTCCCTTTGTCAATCGGTACGTTACTTGCCCGAGACCCGATCGTCGGTATCCCAATACCTTGTTCAGTCTCGTTACCGGCAAGTCACTTTACTCGTACCGTAATGCATGATCCCGTGGCCAACACCTTGGTCACCTTGAGCTCATTATGATGATGCATTACCGAGTGGGCCCAGAGATACCTCTCCGTCATACGGAGTGACAAATCCCAGTCTCGATCCGCATAAAACAATAGATACTTTCGGAGATACCTGTAGTGCACCTTTATAGTCACCCAGTTACGTTGTGACGTTTGATACACCCAAAGCACTCCTACGGTATCCAGGAGTTACACGCTCTCATGGTCGAAGGAAGAGATACTTGACATTGGCTAAGCTCTAGCAAACGAACTACACGATCTTTGTGCTATGCTTAGGATTGGGTCTTGTCCATCACATCATTCTCCTAATGATGTGATCCCGTTATGAACGACATCCAATGTCCATAGCCAGGAAACCATGACTATCTGTTGATCACAACGAGCTAGTCAACTAGAGGCTCACTAGGGACATATTGTGGTCTATGTATTTACACGTGTATTACGATTTCCGGATAATACAGTTATAGCATGAATAAAAGACAATTATCATGAACAATGAAATATAATAATACTTTTATTATTGCCTCTAGGGCATATTTCCAACAGTCTCCCACTTGCACTAGAGTCACCAATCTAGTTACATTGTGATGAATCGAACACCCATAGAGTTCTGGTGTTGATCATGTTTTGCTCGCGAGAGAGGTTTAGTCAGCGGATCTGCGACATTCAGATCCGTATGTACTTTGCAAATTTCTATGTCTCCATCTTGAACATTTTCACGGATGGAGTTGAAACGATGCTTGATGTGCCTGGTCTTCTTGTGAAACCTGGGCTCCTTGGCAAGGGCAATAGCTCCAGTGTTGTCACAGAAGAGTTTGATTGGCCCCGACGCATTGGGTATGACTCCTAGGTCGGTGATGAACTCCTTCACCCAAATAGCTTCATGCGCTGCCTCCGAGGCTGCCATGTACTCCGCTTCACATGTAGATCCCACCACGACGCTCTGCTTGCAGCTGCACCAGCTTACTGCTCCACCATTCAACATATACACGTATCCGGTTTGTGACTTAGAGTCATCCAGATCTATGTCGAAGCTAGCGTCGACGTAACCCTTTACGACGAGCTCTTCGTCACCTCCATAAACGAGAAACATGTCCTTTGTCCTTTTCAGGTACTTTAGGATATTCTTGACCGCTGTCCAGTGTTCCTTGCCGGGATTACTCTGATATCTTGCTACCAAACTTACGGCAAGGTTTACATCAGGTCTGGTACACAGCATGGCATACATAATAGATCCTATGGCTGAAGCATAGGGGATGACACTTATCTCTTCTTTATCTTTTGCCGTGGTCGGTGACTGAGCTGAGCTCAATCTCACACCTTGTAACATAGGCAAGAACCCTTTCTTGGACTCATCCATTTTGAACCTTTTCAAAATCTTATCAAGGTATGTGCTTTGTGAAAGACCTATGAGGCGTCTCGATCTATCTCTATAGATCTTGATGCCTAATATATAAGCAGCTTCTCCAAGGTCCTTCATTGAAAAACACTTATTCAAGTAGGCCTTAATGTTGTCCAGAAATTCTATATTATTTCCCATGAAGAGTATGTCATCTACATATAATATGAGAAATGCTACAGAGCTCCCACTCACTTTCTTGTAAACGCAGGCTTCTCCATAAGTCTGCATAAACCCAAACGCTTTGATCATCTCATCAAAGCGAATATTCCAACTCCGAGATGCTTGCACCAGCCCATAAATGGATCGCTGGAGCTTGCATACTTTGTTAGCGTTCTTAGGATCGACAAAACCTTCCGGCTGCATCATATACAGTTCTTCCTTAAGATGCCCGTTAAGGAATGCCGTTTTGACGTCCATCTGCCATATCTCATAATCATAGTATGCGGCAATTGCTAACATGATTCGGACGGACTTCAGCTTCGCTACGGGAGAGAATGTCTCGTCGTAGTCAATCCCTTGAACTTGTCAATAACCCTTAGCGACAAGTCGAGCTTTATAGATGGTAACATTGCCATCCGCATCCGTCTTCTTCTTAAAGATCCATTTGTTTTCTATCGCTCGCCGATCATTGGGCAAGTCTGTCAAAGTCCATACTTTGTTTTCATACATGGATTCTATCTCGGATTTCATGGCTTCAAGCCATTTGTTGGAATCTGGGCCCGCCATCGCTTCTTCATAGTTCGAAGGTTCACCGTTGTCTAACAACATGATTTCCAGGACAGGGTTGCCGTACCACTCTGGTGCGGAACGTGTCCTTGTGGACCTACAAAGTTCAGTAGCAACTTGATCCGAAGTACCTTGATCATCATCATTGTTTTCCTCTTCGATTGGCGTGGGCATCACAGGAACATTTTCCTGAGCTGCACTACTTTCCCGTTCGAGAGGTGGTACTTCATCGAGTTCTACTTTCCTCCCACTTACTTCTTTCGAGAGAAACTCTTTTTCCAGAAAGCATCCGTTTTTGGCAACAAAGATCTTCCCTTCGGATCTTAAGTAGAAGGTATACCCTACAGTTTCCTTAGGGTATCCTATGAAGACGCATTTTTCCGACTTGGGTTCGAGCTTTTCAGGTGAAGTTTCTTGACATAAGCATCGCATCCCCAAACTTTTAGAAACGACACCTTAGGTTTCTTCCCAAACCATAATTCATACGGTGTCGTCTCAACGGATTTAGACGGTGCCCTATTTAAAGTGAATGTAGCTGTCTCTAGAGCGTATCCCCAAAATGATAGCGGTAAATCGGTAAGAGACATCATAGACCGCACCATATCCAATAGAGTGTGATTACGACGTTCGGACACACCGTTTCGCTGAGGTGTTCCAGGCGGCGTGAGTTGTGAAACGATTCCACATTTCCTTAAGTGTGTGCCAAATTCGTGACTTAAATATTCTCCTCCACGATCTGATCGTAGGAACTTTATCTTTCGGTCACGTTGATTCTCCACCTCATTCTGAAATTCCTTGAACTTTTCAAAGGTCTCAGACTTGTGTTTCATTAAGTAGACATACCCATATCTACTTAAGTCATCAGTTAGAGTGAGAACATAACGATATCCTCCGCGAGCCTCAACGCTCATTGAACCGCACACATCGGTATGTATGATTTCCAACAAGTTGGTTGCTCGCTCCATTGTTCCGTAGAATGGAGTCTTGGTCATTTTGCCCATGAGGCATGGTTCGCACGTGTCAAACGATTCATAATCAAGAGACTTTAAAAGTCCATCTGCATGGAGCTTCTTCATGCGCTTGACACCAATGTGACCAAGGCGGCAGTGCCACAGGTATGTGGGACTATCATTATCAAATTTACATCTTTTGGCATCTACACTATGAACATGTGTAATATTATGCTCGAGATTTATTAAGAATAAACCATTGACCATCGGAGCATGACCATAAAACAGATCTCTCATATAAATCGAACAACCATTATTCTCGAACTTAAATGAGTAGCCATCTCGTATTAAACGAGATCCAGATACAATGTTCATGCTCAAACTTGGCACTAAATAACAATTATTCAGGTTCAAAACTAATCCCGTAGGTAAATGTAGAGGCAGCGTGCCGACGGCGATCACATCGACTCTGGAACCATTCCCGACGCGCATCGTCACCTCGTCCTTCGCCAGTCTCCGTTTATTCCGCAGCTCCTGCTGTGAGTTACAAATATGAGCAACGGCACCGGTATCAAATACCCAGGAGTTACTACGAGTACTGGTAAGGTACACATCAATTACATGTATATCAAATATACCTTTGGTGTTGCCGGCCTTCTTATCCGCTAAGTATTTGGGGCAGTTCCGCTTCCAGTGACCCTTCCCCTTGCGATAAAAGCACTCAGTCTCAGGCTTGGGTCCATTCTTTGACTTCTTCCCGGTAACTGGCTTACCAGGCGCGGCAACCTCCTTGCCGTCCTTCTTGAAGTTCTTCTTACCCTTGCCCTTCTTAAACTTAGTGGTCTTATTGACCATCAACACTTGATGTTCTTTCTTGATTTCAGCCTCTGCTGACTTCAGCATCGAGAACACTTCAGGAATGGTCTTTTCCATCCCCTGCATGTTGTAGTTCATCACAAAGCTCTTGTAGCTTGGTGGGAGCGACTGGAGGATTCTGTCAATGACCGCCTCATCTGGGAGGTTAATGTTCAGCTGGGTCATACGGTTGTGCAACCCAGACATCTTCAGGATGTGCTCACTGACAGAACTATTTTCCTCCATCTTACAACTGTAGAACTTGTCAGAGACATCATATCTCTCGACCCGGGCGTGAGCTTGGAAAACTAGTTTCAGCTCTTCGAACATCTCATATGCTCCGTGATGCTCAAAACGCTTTTGGAGCCCCGGTTCTAAGCTGTAAAGCATGCCGCACTGAACGAGGGAGTAATCATCAACACGAGACTGCCAAGCATTCATAATGTCTTGGTTCTCTGGGACGGGAGCGTCACCTAGCGGTCCTTCTAGGACATATTGTTTCCTGGCAGCTATGAGGATGATCCTCAGGTTCCGGACCCAGTCCGTATAGTTGCTGCCATCATCTTTCAGCTTGGTTTTCTCTAGGAACGCGTTGAAGTTCATGTTGACATGAGCGTTGGCCATTTGATCTACAAGACATATTTGCAAAGGTTTTAGACTAAGTTCATGATAATTAAGTTCTAATCAAATTATGAACTCCCACTCAGATTAGACATCCCTTTAGTCATCTAAGTGTTACACGATCCGAGTCGACTAGCCCGTGTCCGATCATCACGTGAGATGGACTAGTCATCGTCGGTGAACATTCTCATGTTGATCGTATCTTCCATACGACTCGTGTTCGACCTTTCGGTCTCCGTGTTCCGAGGCCATGTCTGCACATGCTAGGCTCGTCAAGTTAACCCTAAGTGTTTTCGCTGTGTAAAACTGTCTTACACCCGTTGTATGTGAACGTAAGAATCCATCACACCCGATCATCACGTGGTGCTTAGAAGCGACGAACTGTAGCAACGGTGCACAGTTAGGGGAGAACACTTCTTGAAATTTTGTAAGGGATCATCTTATTTACTACCGTCGTCCTAAGTAAACAAGATGCATAAAACATAATAAACATCACATGCAATTATATAAAGTAGTGACATGATATGGCCAATATCATATAGCTCCTTTGATCTCCATCTTCGGGGCTCCATGATCATCTTGTCACCGGCTTGACACCATGATCTCCATCATCGTGTCTTCATGAAGTTGTCACGCCAACGACTACTTCTACTTCTATGACTAACGCGTTTAGCAATAAAGTAAAGTAAGTTACATGGCGTTCTTCAATGACACGCAGGTCATACAAAAATAAAGACAACTCCTATGGCTCCTGCCGGTTGTCATACTCATCGACATGCAAGTCATGAATCCTATTACAAGAACATGATCTCATACATCACAATTCATCATTCATCACAACTTCTGGCCATATCACATCACATGATCAATCGCTGCAAAAACAAGTTAGACGTCCTCTAATTGTTGTTGCATCTTTTACGTGGCTGCAATTGGGTTCTAGCAAGAACGTTTTCTTACCTATGAATAACCACAACGTGATTTCGTCAACTTCTATTTACCCTTCATAAGGGCCCTTTTCATCGAATCCGCTCCAACTAAAGTGGGAGAGACAGACACCCGCCAGCCACCTTATGCAACTAGTGCATGTTAGTCGGTGGAACCGGTCTCACGTAAGTGTACGTGTAAGGTTGGTCCGGGCCGCTTCATCCCACAATACCGCCGAAGCAAGAAAAGACTAGTAGAGTCAAGCAAGTTGACAAGATCCACGCCCACAACAAAATTGTGTTCTACTCGTGCAAAGAGAACTACGCATAGACCTAGCTCATGATGCCACTGTTGGGGAACGTTGCAGAAAATTAAAATTTTTCCTACGGTTTCACCAAGATCCATCTATGAGTTCATCTAAGCAACGAGTCAAGGGAGAGAGTTTGCATCTACATACCACTTGTAGATCACGAGCGGAAGCTTGCCAAGGGGATGGTGATGATGGAGTCGTACTCGAACGTGATTCAGATCACCGATGTCCAAGTGCTGAACGGACAGCACCTCCGCGTTCAACACACGTACGGGACGGGAGACGTCTCCTCCTTCTTGATCCAGCAAGGAGGAAGGAGAGGTTGAGGAAGGCAGCTCCAACGGCAGCACGACGGCGTGGTGCAGTTGATGCGGCAGTATTCCGACAGGGCTTCGCCAAGCACGTGCGGAGGAGGAGAGGTGTTGGGGAGGGGAGGGGCTGCGCCTTGGCTTGTGGTGTATTGCAGCCCTCCCCTCACCCCTCTATATATAGGGGAAAGGGCAAGGGGGGCCGGCCCTCTAGGGAAAACCCTAGGGGGGGCGGCGTCCAAGGGGTGGGGGGCTTGCCCCCCAAGCAAGGGGGGTGCGCCCCCTTTAGGGTTTCCCCCC
>NC_041392.1:690650410-690654642 GCF_002162155.2 Triticum dicoccoides | reverse complement strand
TGGTGTATTGCAGCCCTCCCCTCACCCCTCTATATATAGGGGAAAGGGCAAGGGGGGCCGGCCCTCTAGGGAAAACCCTAGGGGGGGGGCGGCGGCCAAGGGGTGGGGGGCTTGCCCCCCAAGCAAGGGGGGTGCGCTCCCTTTAGGGTTTCCCCCCCAACCCTAGGCGCATGGGCCCAAGGGGGGGGGGCGCCAAGCCCACTAGGGGCTGGCTGCTATCCCCACGCAGCCCAAGTGGCCCCCCGGGAGGGGTGGCCCCTCCCAGTGGACCCCCGGAACCCTTCCGGTGGTCCCGGTACAATACCGGTATGACCCCGAAACTTTCCGGTGCCCGTTTAACAACTTCCCATATATAAAACTTTACCTCCGGACCATTCCGGAACTCCTCGTGACGTCTGGGATCTCATCCGGGACTCCGAACAACATTCGGTAGTCACGTACTAGTCTTCCTAACAACCCTAGCGTCACCGAACCTTAAGTGTGTAGACCCTACGGGCTCGGGAGACATGCAGACATGACCGAGACCACTCTCGGGCAATAACCAACAGCGGGGTCTGGATACCCATGTTGGCTCCCACATGCTCCTCGATGATTCCATCGGTTGAACCACGATGTCGAGGATTCGATCAAACCCTGTATACAATTCCCTTTGTCAATCGGTACGTTACTTGCCCGAGACCCGATCGTCGGTATCCCAATACCTTGTTCAGTCTCGTTACCGGCAAGTCACTTTACTCGTACCATAATGCATGATCCCGTGGCCAACACCTTGGTCACCTTGAGCTCATTATGATGATGCATTACCGAGTGGGCCCAGAGATACCTCGCCGTCATACGGAGTGACAAATCCCAGTCTCGATCCGCATAAAACAATAGATACTTTCGGAGATACCTGTAGTGCACCTTTATAGTCACCCAGTTACGTTGTGACGTTTGATACACCCAAAGCACTCCTACGGTATCCAGGAGTTACACGCTCTCATGGTCGAAGGAAGAGATACTTGACATTGGCTAAGCTCTAGCAAACGAACTACACGATCTTTGTGCTATGCTTAGGATTGGGTCTTGTCCATCACATCATTCTCCTAATGATGTGATCCCGTCATCAACGACATCCAATGTCCATAGCTAGGAAACCATGACTATCTGTTGATCACAACGAGCTAGTCAACTAGAGGCTCACTAGGGACATATTGTGGTCTATGTATTCACACGTGTATTACGATTTCCGGATAATACAGTTATAGCATGAATAAAAGACAATTATCATGAACAATGAAATATAATAATACTTTTATTATTGCCTCTAGGGCATATTCCCAACACGAAGAGTGGATGTTCCCCAGTTTCTGACCAGTTCAAAGGGGACCGACACTTTCGTTCATATAACACTTCGAAGGGGGACATCTTCAGACTAGCTTGATAGCTATTATTATAAGAGAACTTGGCATATGGAAGAGATTCCTCCAATTTCTTGCCGAAGGAAATTACACAAGCTCGAAGCATGTCTTCGAGAACTTGGTTGACACGTTCAACCTGTCCTTGCGACTGAGGACGAAACGCCATACTGAACGACAGATGAGTTCCCATAGCTTCTTGGAAACTTGCCCAAAATCTTGAAGTGAATAAGCTGCCACGGTCTGAACTGATAACCATTGGAATACCGTGAAGTGAAACAATTCTGGACATGTAGAGAGTAGCAAGCTGACTAGCAGTGATTGTCTCTTTGACCGCCAGAAAATGTGCAACTTTAGAAAGCCGGTCAATGACGACAAGAATAGCATCATTACCTTTCCGTGATTTGGGAAATCCAGTGACGAAGTCCATTTCAACATGGTCCCATTTCCATTCAGGAATAGAGACAGGTTGCAGAGTTCCAGCAGGCCTTTGATTCTCTGCTTTGATACGGCGGCAAACGCCACACTCAGCAACATAACAAGCAATGTCCTGCTTCATATTAGACCACCAGAATCTTTGACGAATATCCTGGTACATCTTTGTACTACCAGGATGGATGGACAGACGCGTATCATGAGCTTCTTTCATAACCATTTTAGTCTTATCCAGGTTTTTCTTTGAACATGGCACCACTAGGCGGCCTTTGAAGTACAAGGCGCCATCATCGGCGATAGTGAAAAATGAGGGCTTTCCTTCTGCTAGATGGCGTTTAATCTTATGGACTTCAGAGTCATAACCTTGAATAGTCTTTATACCAGCTACGAGATCTGGTACGACGGCCAGGGTATTTAGAGAACCCTTAGTAACAACATGAAGATTCATCTTTTGGAACTCTGGGGGAGGGGGAGCGAGTGCTCCAGGAGGAACAATATGAAGGTTCAGCTTTCTAAATTCTTCGACAAGCGAGGGCTGAATTTTGTGAACCTGGAGGTGGTTGCAGTAAGACTTGCGGCTCAAGGCATCAACCATTACATTAGCCTTGCCGGGGGGTATAGGATATACCCACGTCAAAGTCTGCAATAGTCTCCATCCATCTCTGCTGACGGAGGTTCAGATCTAGCTGAGTAAACAAATACTTCAGACTTTGGTGGTCGGTGAAGATTTCGCAACGATTGCCGAGAAGGTAATGTCGCCACTGCTTCAGTGCATGAATGACAGCAGCAAGCTCGAGGTCGTGAACTGGGCAGTTTTCTTCATGAGGGCGCAGTTGAAGAGAGGCATAAGCAATCACTCTGCGCTCTTGCATTAGGACACAGCCTAATCCTTGACGGGAAGCGTCGCAGTAAATGACAAAGTCCTTCTTAGTATCACGTGGAGCAAGCACTGGGGCATAAGTCAACTTGTCTTTGAGTGCCTGGAAACTTTCCTGACACTTGTCTGTCCATTCGAACTTGACACCCTTATGCAACAGATTAGTCAGAGGCCTGGCAATCTTGGAGAAGTTCTCGACAAATCGACGGCAATACCTGGCGAGACCTAGAAAACTTCGGACTTGCTTGACATTCTTCGGAGGAGTCCACTCGAGAATAGCCAGAACTCGTTCAGGGTTGACGGCAATACCATCCTTGGAGATGACATGCCCAAGATAGGTTACTTCGGGGAGCCAGAATTCACACTTGGAATACTTAGCATACAGTTGATGCTCTCGAAGCTTTTCCAGCACAAGATGAAGATGTTCAGCATGTTCTCCTTTGTTCTTGGAAAATACAAGGATATCATCCAGATAAACCATGACGAACTTCTCGAGGTAATCCATGAATATATAGTTCATCAGACGAGAGAAGGTGGCTGGAGCATTCGTTAAGCCGAATGACATGACGATATACTCGTAAGACCCATACCGAGTCACAAAGGCGGTCTTTGGGATATCCTCTGGAATTTAACTAATTATTTCATTTAATTAAAAATTGGATTTATGACATCAGCATGATGTCATGCTGATGTCAGCAGTCAACAGGGGTTGACTAGGTCAAACTGACGCGTGGGTCTAGTGGGACCCACCTGTTATACACTGTTAGGTTAAGTAGGGTTTAGTTAATTGATTAGGTTAATCTAATCAGGATTAATTAGTTTAATTAATTCTTTAATTAATTATATTTATTATTATAATATTTTTTTAATCCCCTTAAAAAAACGTTCTGGGGCCGTGGGGCCCTTCTGTCATTAGCTAAGGGGCCGTAGCGGTTTACGGGCGCTACGGGGCGGGTAGGGCGTTGTGTCGCCCGACTGGGCGTTCGCCGGAGGAGGCCGGAGGCGGTGCAGGGGCGGCAGGGCGCCGGCGGACGCGCGACGAGTGGTGGCGTGCGGCGGCTTGGCCAGAGCAGAGCCGTGGCAGGGGACAGGTAGCTGCGGCCACGCGCGGCCATGGGCGCGTGCGGGGGCGAGGGTGCGGGGCCGCGGCACGGTCGAGGCGCGTGAGAGCGCAAGCGACGCAGGAGGCGACAGACAGTAGTGGCGCGAGGGAGCAGCGGGGAGGCAGCGGTGGCCGCGGACGTAGCAGTCGTAGGCAGGGGCGGCGTCGTGCACGCGCACATGGCGGGGCAGCAGTAGCATGGAGGAGCCAATGCGGTGAGCGGCGGAGCAGGGAGGTGTGGCGGGGCTGCAGGGCAAGTGCGGGTGCGAGGTGCGGTGCGAGCGCGTATGCGGGAGGCGAGTGCGCGACGCGAGCGCATGCGCGAGTCGAGCGGCAGCGCAGGCTGCAGGGGGTGACGTGGTGGCGCGGTCGGGCCGGTGAGTGGCCATGCGGGCGCGGGGCAGAAAGGGAGGAGGGGGAC
>NC_041392.1:690626916-690650122 GCF_002162155.2 Triticum dicoccoides | reverse complement strand
GAGATATTTTGCGGGGGGAGTGTGGGGGGGGGGTCGGTGGAGTGGGTGGGGGAAGTGGATAAGGAGTGGGGGGAGTGGCCGGCTGGGCCTAATGGGTCAGCCAGCTGGGCCTTCTGGCCCAGTTGGCCATGGGGCCTTTTCTTTAGTTTAGTTTTTTTCTTTTGTATTTTCTTTTTTTATTTACTTTTCTGTTTTAACCATTTTAAATTATTTAGGCCTTTTATAAAAATGTGTTTACTACACCATAAATTCCTAGGCATATATTTGCACACACCAAACATTTTTGTTTTAATTTTTAAAAACTTTTATTATTTAACCTTATTTTAAATTTGAATTTGAATCGGTTTTTAACTAGCGATAGGTTAGCAACAGTAACCGTGGTGACGTGGTATGATTAGCGTTGGATTACTGTAACACGATTATCCGGGCGTTACACTCGCTGTCTCAAACGGACAAAACCTTTTCTATTATTGATGCACGGCAAGCTTGTCTTACAGATGATATGATAGGGATATATACATGCCTATTTATAGGCTTTCCCGAATCAACTAAGCACAATGAGTTTTTTAATGATGCACAAGTTGTGCCTAGCATTCTTCCTTGCATACTCCAACTTTGCTAGATAGGAACAGTGAGTGCAAACTCCAACTTTGCTTCTAAACTACTTGCTTGCTGCAGCACTTCCTAACTGGCAATGAGCCTTACCGAGGATTGTTTTGTTTTTCTCAGGACACTCCTAAGCATAACTAAAAATTTCATCACAAATGTACCTTTGTACCTTAATTTTATCTCTGCAACCTCCACCGTGTCCACGGCCACGAGTATGACCTCGTCCTAGCGACGTGTCTTGTCCTCTTGTCTTGATAAGTTGCTCTTTCACACCTCTCATCTCTAGCCCCTTGAGGAGGTCCTCATACACCTTTAGTGATTCAATGGCCTTCTCTATGGCCCTCTTGTTGACGACAACAAATTGCGCAATCGATGAAGCAAAATGGATGAAATTGTTGGAGACACCTCGCAACAGATTCTTCACACCATACTTATCCTCCATTGGGTCTCCAAGCTAAGAAATATGCCCCACAAGCATTGTCAATTCCACCGCAAATTATCCATGGAAGGAAGGAGATTACATGGGGCCGTCGATCATGTCGTGTGGCACTTTCCCCGCTATTGGACCCCACATACCGTTCTAATGCGACTGGAAATGGGCTGGCCCTGCCACCCATGGGGCTCATCAATGACCCACAAACGGGTCAAACTCGATATAGGTGCATTTTTTCTTCAAACTGTTATTTTCTTTTTACATAATTTGAACTTTTGCAAAAAGACCCCCGAATTTAAGATAGTTACTGTATCATTGGAAATTTACAGGAATATCCTAGACACCCTCAAAATTGCCTATAAAATTCCAAAAATTGCCTGAAATTTAGAAATTCATCAAAAACTCTAGAAAATTGATTCTTCGCATCAAAAAAATCAGAAAAATGGAGGGACGTTCAGAAAAATAAAATAAAAACACCCGGAGGTTGAGAAATTGTGGGCATCCCCACATCAACCATGCTCCTTCCTTCCATCAAGGTTTCTCCATCTTAAATATTTGGAAAATCAATGAAGTTCACCAAGAAGACTGAGATAATGGGGGAGGTTGCTACGAAGGGCAAGGGTACTTGCAAGTGCCATATACTCACCATCCCTTCTCCCTAGCACCTTTCCCCGACGATCGTCAACAAGCAACACTGAAGCCCATCGAGTGCCCATCATTGCAGTAAAGAAGACTCAAGCACATCTACAGGACCAAGAATTCAAGACAAGATCATCAAGACCAACTATATTATAGTGCACATGAACAACTATTTTGAAAGACATGAACATTTGTGAATCATATGAATAATATTTCAATACATGGTGAACATTTTTAAAATATGAGATGGGCATTTTTTAATAGATTTCATTTATATAGTTAAAAGAACCTATGAATATTTTGAATGTTTATATACAAAATTCCCCAACAACCTTTTTTCAATGTTAAATAAAAAGTATATATGTGTTAACGAGTGCACGATGGCCAACCTTTGTCCCTCGCTTTATGTGCTGCTTTAGTAGCCCCAACACGAAATTCTTCCGATTCGGACTAAAGTTTCACCAATAGTGTGTAGACCTTTTTTTTAATGTTGATAGTAGAACTCCCAAATTCATTGATTGAAAAGGGTATCACAATAACACCCCCAAGAGGAGGAAAGTCAGCAAAAGGACCATGCAAAACAGAAAAGAAAGGAAGAGAGGCTACTCAGTTTATTAAAGGGAAACGGCGAAAACCTGAAGAACGACAAGCCGTACCTAGCTAAACTATGCCTAAAACACCACACGACATATGAAACATCGGTAAGGCCGACAACAGACAACCCACCCGGCCAGGCACTCGAGTGTTGCCATTGCCAAAGTGCACCTTGCACCATCACATCAGTCCAGTCTGCCACCAGCATATTGGCCAACCTCGTCAACACCGGAGAGGAACACATGTCTGAAAGAGGTGAACATATGCCGCCCCGATCCTACGAGGATGACTAGCATGGCTTGTCTGATGCTCCTCGTATGTGGAGAGTGCTCCTGCTACCCATCCCCGTTAGCCAAGCGGCTAGATGCAGACGGAAGCATGCCCACCCACACCATACTAACCACACCATTGTCGGCATCCGACCAACCACGCACCCGATGCTTCCATCAGGAGGCCAAGCATCTATATCCGGACCTCTCAAACCCGCCTCATACGTTTGGATGGGCCGCCCGGTCACTTACCAGTGATTTTTTGACACAAACGGACGTCTTAAACGGGCCTCAAACGCACAGGCTGACCGGCACCCACATATCCAGCCCAAATATGAGGCAGATATGGGGGCGCCCGGGCGCGCCTGCCACGTCGGACTGGCGAAGGGGTCCCAGCCAGAAACACCCTCAAACCCGGCGGTCCAAAACTCGTCTCCTCCGTCGGACAGGTGGCGCCGCGTGGCGCAGCTCCAGCGGCCCGCGTAGTGCATTGCCGGCTCCGGATGCAGTGGATCCGAAGGAGGAGGAGGAGGAGAAATTTGAGTAGGAGGGGGTGAGCCGAAGGAGGAGGCTGTGGGGGACACTGGCAACGGGGATCTGCAGGCGGAGCAGTATGCCATCCTCAATTCCCTCCAGTCAGAGTCGGCTGCGGATGCAAGACGCCGTCGCCGGCAGGAGATGGGGGCGCAAGAGGCCACGGAGGAGGCGGAGATGTTCGCCTACATGGATGAGGTCGAGCAGAAGGGGGATGAGCCGGGGCCCTCCTACCCGCCCGTTCAACTGGCGCCCGGCACCGTCGTCGTGGACATCTCCGTCGACGAAGGGTAACTAGCTAGGGTAGTACGTAGATGTTGCACGTAGTTTTTTTTTGCACGCTTTGTATGGATTTAGGGGATAAAATATGAGAGAGGCGGATATAAAATGGTTAATTTGAGGCATGCCTGGTCTGTGCGCGTCCGCGGATGTTTGAAGGGCCGAATTTGTAAAGTCTGGCTGTAGATGCTCTAACTCCATGACAGCGCTTTCAACAAAGTAACGACAGGGCCTTCATCGCCAATCCAACTCGCGTGTAGACTGAACCGGCCGGACACTCCAAACTCGTAGGAATCCGAGCAGTGCATAGGTGACACCGACCGACGCCACCCACACGTACGCGCATCCTGGATATGTGACACACGTCCATTCGCCATGCCAAGCATCCGACGGACAGCCGGATCGCTCGTAGGGCCGGGCCCCTCCATTCGCCATGTGAATGTGATGTGCCGCTGCCATGGCTCGGATCCACCAACCTGCGCTGACGAGGCCGCGACGTAGCCGTAGGAAGACGAAGAGCATTCGGCGCCGCAGTCGTCGTCCGCATTGCCGTTTCTTTCTGAGTCCTCGCTGCACTTACGCCATGCCCATGGGCCATGCAGCACAGTGATGTAGTACTTCGAAGTTTGGACGCCAACGAGCCAGCGACCACGCACCGAGAGTCCGAGACTACGAGCGTGTTTGGTTTGAGTCCTGGCCGCAGTGCCTGGAAAAGGTCAATGCCTGGAACGGGCTTGAAAGCACCTGTGTTGTGTGCCTGGTCAGGCTGGCCTGAGCGAATGACGTTTGGTTGATGCCCTGGCCAGGAAAAGCATTAGAAAATATTTTATAAGACCAACAATAGATACAACTGTGGAGCCCACTGGCCCAGCAGAATATTTTAACACTAATCCATCGCCAGGCACCCACCAGGCTTGTGAAACCGGTGGCCTGGCTTCAGGCTAATGGTGGTGCCTGGATTGACCCAGGCTAATGACGACAGCAAGCTTTTTCAGGCCAGGCATGCTATCAAATACTCAGGATACTATCCAAACAAGTCTCGGGCAGGTTTCAGGCATGCTTGTGGCCAGGCACCAGTTCATCAGGAAGGCAACCAAACGGACCCTACGTACGACGTACGCGCGGTGGCAGTGACCGCATGCACTACGTGCCGCGGAGCATGTGCAGTGCAAGGCAGGCACGGCCAAAGAGGCCATGACGACGACCATTGTGGTTCTTCTGGCACAAGTAACTCGGAAGATTATATTCCGCAGATCGATCGATCATGGCAACGTACGTAAGCATCGACGATCGACCTTGGTACCCGACAAACCGAGAAGATACCGAGCGTACCTTACATTTCGTTGCTACTTCAGCGTACTCTTTGGTGCCCATTTCACATATCTTTACACGCACGAGCCCGCAGCGAAGTCATTGTCATATGGCCATGGGTTGGTCGTGACAGGGATCGATCTATTTTATAGAAAAAAATATAGGATTATCTTCGGTACAGAGGGAGCACGTTGTCCCTTGACGTGACTGGTTCAGTAGGTCAATTGCAAATCAAGCTGGGAAAGATGGTATCAATTTCCTGGAAATGACCTTTCCAGGATAAATTAGCTTTGGTGGTTGACCGACCCACTAATGCCTGGTAGCGACTTGATCGACCTCTAGGCATTTCTGTTCAATTTAAAATTTCCCGGCTACTTGAGTCCCGGTGATGTTTTGGCACTTCTCAGTGAGCTGTGACTGAATGGCCTGCCGAATTAGTGGGTTTCCGTCCGGTTGATGCATCACAAAATCCACTTTCTAGATATGTAGGAGTTTTTATCTCGGCTGGTTCCTCTCGTACGTACACCACGTTCGCCTCGGATCTCGAGCCGTCCCCCACGTAGCAATTTATCCGATGACACAGGAATTATGCAGATCCTAATCCTATAGGGAGTGTCCGTCCGGGTTAAAGTAGGGAGAGTGCCGCTAAACAAAGCTTGAGGCTAATGATGCTCCCCATGTTCTAGATCTAGGCTGTCTAATAGATCTGAATTCTCAAAGAAGGAAAACAAATACAGAGACATAGTAGGATATCAGGCGATATAGTTAAATGGGGCTGCTGCAGGGTGCAGCAATCATCCTTGAGGATCGTGCTTGCAATGATCCAAAGGCGAGACGGAACAAACATATGAAAGCAGCAGAGCAGGAGTCGGGCTCTGAATTTTATATAAGTTGGGGGCCGATAGGTCGGGAAGAAGAAGGTATCCGATGCCATGGACGGTTGCTGCTTGGAGCATACGGCTCGCCGCCGGATACCGTCGTTAACCTTAACGACACTGATTAGCGATAGGTTAATTTGTTACTACAAGTAGACCGTATCCGGAGTTGTGATTGTTAATCAGGATTTATGTGTGGTTATTTTAGGAAATTTTTTTTTTGCGGGGGGTTATTTTAGGAGAGTTAAGAGCAGAAACAGTCGGAGATACATGCATGGACAAAATAATTGGGTCTGGATACAATGGTACTGTAGTCACTATAGTTAAATTGTCAAAAAAAAGTGACTACAATTATTGTTGAGCTTAGATTATCGAAAAATGTCATCCATTTTCTTCTGTTCCAGACGAGAGGTCTTCTATTAGTCACACATTTTCTAATTTACTGAATGATATAGACATTTTGGAGCATGGAAACATTAATTGGTAGAGGCAGCAGTAGTAGATAATCCATTACATAACATAATTTTTTGTATTTCTTTAGATAACAAGAAACATATGTGAAAACCCCGTCTTAGAGCATGTCTAGCAGATCAAGCAAAACAGACTGTCTGCTAAAATAACCATCGATATAGCGGACGGGGCCATATTTTCCGACAGGGACAGATCCTGTAAAATCACCCGTCCACTAATTTTTTTCCGGGGTCCTGCAAAGTCTGGGCCGATTCCGCCATATCTACGGTTAACCTCCCTCCTTTTGCCGGTTCCCCTATCTCTCCCTCATCTTGGCGTGAAGGAAGTTTCAGCTCGAGCGTCCTTCCCCGTCATCGCCGCCGCATCTCCCCGCCGTCTCTTGTTGCCCCGGGCCACCCCGCGTCATCCAGTAGCTCCACCGCCCCCGCCACCCCTTCTCCGCCAAGCTTGAAGGCCGGGGGTGCCCATTTTTTCCAACAGGCGAGCGGCCGTCACCCGCGCCATGGATCTACCTCGTAGCTTGTCGCGCGACCTTGTAGCGGGCAGATCAGGTTGGTTCAGACGCCGGTGAACCTCGGAATCGCCCGAGGGACAGCCGTGTGTGCGCCTGCGTAGGAGAAGAAAGGGGCGGCTCACTTGATTCCGGCCGGTGGAATTGCATCGGGGGAAGGTAAGTTCAATGCCCAGCGATTTGTTGTTTCAATTTTAACTATCGAGATTTAGGAAAAATCATAGGCATGCATTAATTTTTTTAGATGGATGCTTGGAGTTCGTCGTCATCGTCGTGGTCTTCATCGGATGATTCCGATATTCAGGAGATGACTTTGCACGACGATGTCGAGAACCTAGTGTTGTTGCATCTTGGGGACAAATTTTGATTTTGATTGAAAAGATATGGCACCAGCCTTAACGGTGCTTGCTGCACCCTCTAGGTTTAGCCCGTAGATTTTCCTCCCCTCTTATTGCCGCTCCAGCGGCTGATGGTGGGGAGGGGAATCCCGTTGCCTTCGCTACGCCTAGTAGTTTAGGTTACGATTTGTAGTCCTCACGGGTGCGGCACCCAGACGGATGGCGACGCTTCTTCTTCGCGTTTGTCTTTCGGATTTTGATCCTCCTCGAGTTCGTCCATGGACGTAACAGACGAAACTCCGGCGTAGATTCCTGCCATCCCTTTGGGGCGGCGAGGTTAGAGTTTCTTGCGTGTGTGCGTGACGGCAGGATTTGGTGGTAGTTGGTTCAGATCTATTCAAGGGTTCAACGGCGAAGACTGCGGTTTGGGGCGCTGGTCCTTAGGCATGTGCACGAAGACATCCAAGCTGTCATTGATAAGGTCAAACTGGCTCCGGTAAGGGAGCGGCGACAGCCGCACGTCAGCAGCTCTTTCCGATGGTGATAGTGGTCGTTTCGGTGGTCTAGAGACCTTGATATAATTTTTAAGGAGCTATGTGCTTCTGATGGACCTTTAATAATTTTATAATAGATATGAATGTTTCTTAGCAAAAAAGATAGCTCTTTCTTCACGCGAAAGGAAGCGAGGGGAACTGGGAAGAAGATCGACGGTGGAAGAAGCAGTAGAATTTGGCTAGAGTAGATCGACCACCAGCCGCGTACCCGTACGTAGCATGTGGCGGTGTATGATATCCCTTCATACTGCTTCATACCACGCTGGGGCTTGGGGTCCTCGCAACTGCTCACGAAAACATAAAGAAACGAAAGCATACAGGCAAACCTGCATCATATCGTACACAAATACTTAAACATTTGTCTACAACTACCACTTGGCCTTTACCCTTTAGTACGGATCTGGATCATGTCGAGCTTATTTTATGGCGGGAACACGTAGAGATTCATGCATGGTAGTAGTAGTAATGTGAGTGGTCCTGATCGATCAGCTTGTTTTCTTTTTCAAATCATAGCACGTACGTACGCTGTTACGGTGCTGGAGTAGTGGATTTTAGGCGAGAGGCACGGCGACATGGGTGCCATTGGGCTTGGGCGCTTTGAGTAAAGATGACTTCAGATAAATTATCTACAGTACTAGCTAGTTGCAGTGCGATTCAGTGATAACATTATTGCTTATCTACGTAGCTAGAGTACTATTTCCCGCAAAAAAAATAGAGTACTATTTTAATCCTGCTTGCCGTTTCTTTTCTCATCTTCCTTTTTTTACAGGTCAAATAAGATATGTTATCTGTTCTAGTGGAGACATAGATATCGCATGTTTTACTTTACCGGAGTACATACAAATTTCAGCATTTCGTCTTGTGCTCTTGTTTTTTTTTTTGATGTATCGTCTTGTACTCTTGTTTGTTCCCAGGAGAGGTTTAGTTTGGTAGAAATCGATAAATTTCTCTAGCGAGCAGAAGTGGTCGATTTGGACTCGCGTACGTACGCCGATAGGTCACCCAGTATGACGGACTGTCCATCTGAAATTCAGGTTAATTAATTTGCTGCGACTATGTGTCGAACTGTCTACGGATGAAGAGACTGAACTAATCATGGTACATCTGAAGCTCTGAAATTAATTACCTGACCAGCAGAACTGTGCACATTTGACTGTACGTGCAGTCATACTGGAATGTACCGTGTACAACCTACCATAGAACGTAGTACGTGAAATGAAATGTACTACAGTACTATATCACCTTTCAGGTCAATGGGAGCGGCCAGCCCCATGCATGGCGTAGGGTGGAGGTATAATGGAGCCACAGTGTGTACGTACGATCCCCATGCGTAGGGTGGAGGTATAATTGAGCCACAGTGTGTACGTACTCCTCATTTAACCACGTACGATTTCCATGTATATGTACGCGATGGGTGGTTGGCAATGGCAGGGATCACCAGACAAGTTTAAGGTAGCCGTGGCCCATGTATATACGGGGATTTGAATATTTTAAAGTTTCAACCACTTTTTGTCCAATGTTGTAGTCTCTTTTATTTTTGAGATTTTTGATTGTTTTTAGTGTTTATTGACCTGTATTTTTTTAAGTCGTCAATTGTTGCAATTGCAAAAGAAAATGTGCAGTAGCATTTCGATTGTGGACACAAAAAGCGACCGATATTCATCTGCACCCAAGATAGCCCCCTTTTTACGGGTATATAGCTCCTTGAACATATTTACTGGTTTCCTGTCAATTATTTTTATTTTACTTCTTTCCCGTAAAACGAGTGTGTGGAGAAACCAACTGCGGAAGTAAATTTGTCTAAATCGCGTGCACCCCATGTGGTTTTATAGGTAGGACCAACTTGACAGAACATGCCTATTTAAAAAAAAATGGAAAAATGTGGCACAAGTTTCGCTAAGTGGGGTAAGATGGTGAAAATTCATAAATATGATAATTATTGTAAAAATGTCAAACGAGATGATAAACCAAAATTTACTAAGAAAAACTATATCAGTCACGTAGCTAGAAACCCAAAATAAGTGTAATGACACCGCGATTTAATCAGAGCATATAATTCAACCACCAAATTACTCGCAAAACAACGCAGACTATAAACCCGCATGAATCTGGGCAGCAGCAGGTCTCTGTAGGGTGATCCACAGTACATGACGATCAATGGCAAGGACGAAAGAAATGAAGATTAGTTGGCAATCCTGTCCGCTATAGCCAGCAACAGTGGTTGCCCTGTGGATACTGAGGTGGTGTTTGGTTCTCTAGTCCTAGGACTTTTTCTAGTCCCAACTAAAAAGTCTCTAGTCCCTAAAAAGTCTCTTCCTGTTTGTTTCCAGAGACTAAAAAGTTCCTAGTCCCTTCGTAGAGGTTATTAAATGACCATGTTAACCCTAGTATATAAAAAAAATAACAATTAAATAACATCACGGGGTGGCGGGCCAATGGGTGCATGGAGAGGCATTGTTGGAAAAGTCCCAAAAAAACTCTCCTTGAGAGTCTTCTTCATTTAGTCCCAAATGCCTAATTTAGTCCCTAAAAAGTCCCTTCCGTTTGATAAAAAAGTCTCTAAGAGAGACTTTTTTTAGTCCCTACATAAAAAAGTCCCTGGAAACAAACACCTCCTGATTTGGTCCCTCTCCTCAGGCTGCGATGACGAGAGGAAACTTATGGGCACCTGACCCACAGAAGCATCTCATCTATGGCAGATGCATAGGCCGATTATTCATTCAAGGAGGCCATCTAAGCTTGCTCTTCAGGCAAAAACGCCAAGGGAAACGTCAAAAAATTGGAGGGAAATGTACTTTATGGCAGATCATGGGCTGATTATTCATTCAGGTAGGCCATCTAACTTTTTTGCTATTCATGCAAAAAATGCCACCGGAAACGTCAAAAAATTGGAGGGAAATGTACTTTGAATTTCGATTGTACTCCTGGGTACTCGTACTCATCTGCATTCATTCATTACTTGATTGTTTTTAGTTCCTCCATCATTTCGCTAGGCTGACAGCGGACACCACACTTCTGTCCCTGTTGTCTTTGTAGATAGCTATCGGTTACTACTACTGGTCCAATGTAGTTAAGGCGTAGAGCTAACTTGTTTGTCTCGTTACGTCACCATTAACCTCACTGTGATTAACCTCGCAGCATAAAAAAAAAGAAGTCCACAAGGTAAATTAAAGCGTAGCAATGGCCATGCATGCATGTGACCAAGCAGGTCTTTGCAGAGATCGGCAGAGAGGAGATCTAGAGACAGAAAGATAGCCTTGCTAGCTGCTTTGTGTTATGATAAGAAGTTCCATCTTGACTGCAAGGCAGACAGTACATCTTAACGAGGTGATGGAAAAAGTGACACTGAAACCCAGAAGCTCCAGTTTCGTTTCTCTCTTTCTGCCGATGTAATCTTTCCTGACCTGCACATCTGACTAGAAATCTACTTTCATTCCAAAATTAGTGTCGCCCGATTTAGTACACCTTTGTATTAAATTAGCGACACTTATTTTAGGATGAAGAGAGTATATCGCAGTACATCGATCATAATATATATCGCAAAATTCCACACATGCATACGGTATGCAACAGGCGCGTGGTGTGTCCCCCTCCGTCTCACCGGACACGGCAGCGTGGCGACCATTAAAAATATTGCAGGCGAGCTTGAATGCCGTCTGGCGTGGTTACGTACGTACGTGACCAGCTGAATGCACATGCTAAAAATGGCGCCGCACGCTTCCCTTCCATTCGATCGTGCCGGGGAGTGAGGGGGGCATCTCGTGCCTCGCGCCGTGATGTGCTAGCTGCCGGTGCATGCATGCCCTATGTCCCTGCGCGCTTCTGCTACACCATAATACGTGAGTTTACTTGCAAGGTTTATTGCTCTGTCGTCTTGGAAACCTTTTTCTTGACGTGAGATACTACTTTGTTTATGAAAGACAGAAAAATAATCGTGCCTTTCTAACACCAGAAACTCTTGATTCCTCACATGTCAAACCCTTCTAGATCTCTCAGATTTTTTTTTAGAAAAGGAGGATGACCCCCGGCCTCTGCATCTGGGAGATGCTCAGATGGCAACTCAACAAGGTGGATTAACAGTGTCTCGAGGACAAGACAACAGGTAAATTGGTCACTTGGGAGGGTCAAAATATGACTATTATTGGGCGCACAGCCCTCGTGAAGTCGGTCATCTCCTCCCAAATGGTTCCATGACACCACTTATTGCCCCTCTTAGCTCTCTGGATAACCTAAACAAGATCAAGAAGGCTTTCCGTTGGTCAAGCTCGAACAAGACGATCGGGGCCAAGTGTAAGGTACATTGGGAAACGGTTTGTCGACCAAAGGAGTACGGTGGGGCAGGCACTTCGAAGAGCGAATTTACCCCAAGGTCCCTCGCCCTAGCCTCCCTCACCGCAGGCCGCTCCGGCTACGGCGCCCACCCACTCCCGCCGCTGGCCGCTCCGGCCGCTGCGTCCACCACAATCTGAGGAAGAGTGCGTGCCTTACACTCTTCGTCGCGGCCTAATCTGCCTCTCCTTGTCTCTCCCAGGTACAGTTGATGACCCGAGAGGCGGCCAGGTTTGCTCCTTGTCTTGACGCTGCATCTTGTCTACCTCGCCAAGCCCTCGCAAAGCTACGGTCCACTCACCTGATCCGCAGTACTGTTTCTCCTGGCTTGCTCTTGTTAGGGTTTAGGGCTCTTGCATCTCTGCTCCTCGCTGGCTTACGTTTTTTCCTCATTAGCTTCCCTTCCGGGTGTGGCTCTGCTTGCTTGCATTAGTTAGGGTCTGTTCGTCTTTGCATTAGCTAGGTCTGTTCATCTTTGCCCGAGTGTCGAACGCATCTTAGGGTTCTTAATCCTCTCTCTGTCCGATCATTGCTCCAGTTCTCTAACTCCTGCGCTGCCTTGGGCGCACCGGTGCTCGCTGTGCGAGCGTCATGGAGCCGCCTGACGAAGAGGGGGTCAGGTTTGAAAGGTGCATGCTCGAACGATATGGCTGCATCACCGTCTCGGTGATCGCCGGACCCCGGCGGGCCACCATTCTTCTGGCTGAGGTGTTGACCGTTGGGGTTTTTGCACACCGGCGTTCGTCGCTCATCTGCTGCACCACTGGTTCGGCGGTGAACCGGCCGACTTCCGGGTGCGGCCGTTGACCGTTGGTCTGTTTGAATTTCAAGTGGCGCATGCCAGCATTGCATGGGAGATCGTTCGTAGGCGAGTCTGGCGATGCGGAGCGTTTGACATGTCCTTCTCCGCAACATACGGACCGCCCTCTGGCTGCCAGGGACCGTCATGCAGCATTCTTCCTAGTCGTGCACGGCCGCCCCTCCCATCGCTGCTTGGCCCCCACCCATGCACCATGCAACGTTCTCCTGCCTCGTCGGGCTATGAGCCGGAACCCTCTATTCCGGTTTTCCCGCGGCACGCTGTAGTGGAGCCTGCATGGCTGCATGCTCAACACGGCCGTAATCCTGCCAACCCCTTGGACCCGCTGACAGCCGCGCATGCACGCGAATCCGATCGCTCCCCCCTCCAACACGCGGAGAGATTACATCCGCTTAGCCGGGGATCTGCTGACGCTGGACGCGAGAACCAACCTAATGGCACACCTGTTCTCCTTCATAATTCCTACCTACACGCCCTGCTGTCAAACCTGTCTCCTCGGAATCAGGCGATCTCTGCACGTCGCATTGCGCCCAATGTAGTAAAGGGCCTTTCAAAGCCTAAAGATTTGCATCGTAGATGTTTTCGATGCTTGTCGCTCGATCACCGCAGAAAGGATTGCCGTGACCCTATAGTGTGCTGGTCTTGTCGTCAGGTGGGCCATATCTCCTCCCAATGCAATCCATCACACCGTTCCGCTCCTCCACCTTCTGCTTCCGTGACTACTTATAGCGGTACGGAGCGGGCGCCCTTCTCCAACAACGCGCTAGTCATCCCGTCCTCCTGCACGCCCCTAGCCCCCCCTCCCGCGCCTGCTTCCCGCACCTCCTTCCCCCATGGAGCATGTCATCCGAGGTCGTCCAATCTCCCTTGACGTTCACTACCCTCTACTTCCTGACCAAAATCCACTTGGCTGCCTCGTCAATGTCACCCCCCTTGATGCCTGGCTTCCTCCCCTGGCTCAAGCGCATCTTCAGGGAGCGGCTCAGCATCACGGTCGTCCGCTATGCTGGGAGCGCTGTAGGCACTGTTTATGCAATTTTCCTTAGGGAGGAGGAGCAGGCTGCGGCCATGCGAGCGAGTCCTATCGAGACCGGCACTCGTAGCATCGACATCCTGCCGCACAACGCAGGAGACAATGCCTTTTCCTTCGCCTTCCGCCACATTGTCAGCCTATCCCTCGAGAAGTTGCCTCTGGAGCTCTGGGATCGCCATGGAGTGATGGCTAGTATTGCCGGCTTCGCCAGCCTGATAGGGCTGGGGCACACATGCCTCCATGGGAACGACTTCTCATGCATCCTTGTCCTCGCCAAAGTAGAAGCCCTGCAGCACATCCCCCACCACCTTGCCTTCCACTGCATAGACGGCGTCGGCATCTACGCCAACGTCCTCATCAATGAAGTCTGGGACGTGGCACGCACGCTAGGCGCCCCCTCCTCCCCACTAAACCCTAACCATAACCTCCCCCCTGAAAATGGTGACCATGCTCCAACTCGTGGCCTGCGATGTGGGCATGCAAACCCGCACGCCACACGAGTGGTCCATGAGAGCATGGCCGACCGAGCATTCTGCGCTTTCCAATACCCGGGCTATGCTACCTTTGGTGACTCCATCGCCATGCTCAAGTTAGTTGCCAAGCCTAGACTCCGCAAGTGCGACACCTTCGCCATCCCCACCATCCAAGAGATAGCCCATGAGGACGATGATCGTCTTTGCCTCAAGCCCGAGCTCATAGCTACCGAGGTCAGACGAGTGGCCTTTGACCCTGACATGCTGAGCTTCACCTTCTCCGTCAAGATGAGCAACTGTCGGGCCACCTCAGGGGTGGTGATTGTCGGTCCGGCAAGTGACCAGAGCCATTTTATCTGCTTTGACCTCACGGTCGGCTCTATCGAGCACCACACTTGTCGGTCCATCCTATTCAAGCTCTGGCCCAAAACCTTATCAGGGGAATTCTGTTCCTGCACCCTACCTCTCCTACCAGCTATTGAGTGCAAGCACCCGCCAAAGCCGTTCGTCCCTAGTTCTCTAATCCCAGATGTTGGGCCTCTCCTGTCATTGGCAGGCAAGCCTCCTTTCCCAGCCACCAAGTCGCCTCTAGCCCAGATCCGGATTCAGGCCCACCAGGTGCTTACTGCACGGCCCATCTGCATGCGGCCCATCCGCCCAGTGCCTGGCCCTTTTGTTGGGATGCTCACGCCGGGATTCCTCTCTCCAGTGGCCTGCACTGATATGCAGGACGGCGCCTGTGCTATCCTGCCTATCGGGATAGCCACAAGATTCTGCTCCTGCAGAGCACCACAGCCTGAGCCCTTCGCCGCTGACCGGAGGCCAACCCCACTGACTATGCAGCTGTTACAACCGGCGGCTATCACCATCTCCGACGGCCCCTTCGTCGAGGAAGCACCGACACAGCCGTCCGCAGAGCAGAAGCTGCCCGCCGAGCCGCAGCCGCCTGCCATGCTGCCGGCAACGGACGGGGGGGGGGGGCAGATGTGGCGGATCCGGCCCTGCATGCCTCGCCCTGCCACAGCTCACCCATCCAGCAGCTGTATGACGGGGTGCGCGTGGACCCTGTCAAGCGTGCATCCAAGCGCAAGGCCTCTGCTAGCCCTTCGGGGAGCGAGGTGAGCGGCCGCTGCTCGACAGGCAAGAAGAAGAGCAAGAACCTGACGGCGGCTTCGATCGTCGAGCTGCCCCTCTAGAGCACTCCAAGGCCGGTCACGAGGGGCAAGGCCAAGCTGCTTGCGCATTGCTGCAACCTGAACTTCAGCGACATCACAGCGGGCGCTGGGCCATCCTCCCCTGCTTCATCTGAGTCCTCCAGGTCTACCCATGGCTAGACAGACAGTTGACTACTGGAACTACAAGGATCGTTCCCCCTCCATGTTTCCTTTTCCTTTTTGGTGTCCGTTTACTCTAGTAGCTCTGCGTCCTAGTTTGTGGCCCGATGGGCATTGTATCTGGATTGTGTTTCATATTTCCCTTTCCTGTTATTCCGCATGCCAAACCTTGTACGCTCGCCAGAGCCTATGCTTAATCAAATGTCAGTCCTTAGCTTATCTTGTTGCTCATCTTCTTTTACTGCCTGGAGCCACACACATAACTTAATGCGGATCGCTTGTTGGAACGTTAGAGGGCTTGGTGATACTAACAAATGTACGCTAGTCAAGGATGCACTCCTGTCCAGTTGATCAAATGCCTTTTGTTTGTAGGAGACCAAGCTACAGGAGATCGACGCGATGAAGGCAACCTCTTTCCTCCCCTCCATCCACAAGTCTTTCATTCACATGCCAGCTTCTGGAACCTTAGGAGGCTTGCTGGTTGCCTGGGAGGAGAATGTTTTCAGGGCCATTGAGATTAGCAGATACAGATTTTGCATCACTGCACTCTTCCAGTCCAGAAGCAACAATGACAGCTTCACTCCGTCTACCGTTTACGCACCGTGCCAGGAGAATGAGCGAGCATATTTCTTCACATTCATAGATCAAGTTGCAGCGCAAGTGCAGGGACCATGGATCATGCTTGGTGACTTCAACATGTACCGGTTTGCACACGAAAAATCACAGGGAAGGAAGAACTGGGTGCTGATGGACCTGTTTAATTCATGGATCAGAGAGAGAGCTCTTGACGATATAGAGGTGGCGAATAGATCTTTCACCTGGTCGAACAAAAGAGAACAACCAACTCTAATAAAGCTAGATAGAGTGCTAGCAAACGCCGATTGGAACCTGGGCTTTCTGAACACCACCGCATCTGCCCTGACAGCAACAACTTAAGATCACGTCCATATATGTCCGGAATGCTCAACGGATACACCCAGGAGCTCTCTTTTCCGCTTTGAGAACTATTGGCTGCAACTCCCGGAAACTATAGACCTGATCAATGACAGTTGGAGCAGGGGCTCCAGGCCATTCGCCACGGCAACATCGCTCCTCAATTTCAAGCTAAGAAGGACCAGAGCAGCCCTAAGGAAATGGGGGCGCAATCAAACACCTTTGCGTCTCACATTGGAAAACTACAAACATGTTGTTGCGTACATGGATGCCGTGGAAGAAAGGAGAAGCTTGTCTCACCTTGAGTCTTCTCTGAGGAAGCATGCGAATGAGAAAGCACGACAGCTGATTCTCTGGCAAGCAAGTATATGGAGACGCCGGGCGAAGATACGGGGCTGCACCCTCGGTGATGAGAACACAAAGTTCTTCCATGCTGCAGCAAACTGCCACCACGGGATGAACAAGATTAAGATGTTAATAAAGGACGGAGTGGAATTCTTTGGGGAGGAGGACAAGATTGGGATATCAACAGACTTTTTCACTAGCATTTTTGGGAAGGAATCTCCCTGCCTTCCTACTGTTAATCTGTCCAGACTGTATCAACATGCTTCTCTTAACACACTAGAAGATCCCTTCACATGGGGTGAAGTCGCATCAGTAAGCCAAAAAAGCCCCAACAATCGGAGCCCAGGACCAGACGGGTACACTAATGAGTTCTACAAGCACTTCCAGGGTACGTTGAAGGACGACTTGATGCAATTCTTCCATGAATTATATGATCACAACTCCCCCCCTTCGCAATATCAACACTGCACACATCGTGTTGCTCCCAAAAAAGGAAAACCCCACGGATATCAGAGACTTCAGACCCATTTCCTTCGTGCACAGCCTACCCAAGCTAGCTTCTAAGGTACTTGCTATGAGGCTTCAGAGACAAATACCGAGTCTGGTACACCCACTACAGTCGGGCTTCCTCCCGGGCAGGAACATTCTTGAGAATTATGTGTTGGCAGCTGAGTTAGTAGAACAAGCAAAAAAACGGAAGCGGCCATGTTTGTCTTGAATCTTGATTTTCAAAAGGCCTTCGACAGTGTCAATTGGGAGGTGCTTCGACAAATACTTGCGGCAAGGGGATTCGGTCATAGATGGATCACTGAGCTTCTGGAATCCAGCTCCTCCAGGATTATGATTAATGGGCATCTTGGGAGCAAAATCCTGTCCAAGAGTGGGCTGCGGCAAGGAGATGCCATGTCCCCTTATCTGTTTATACTGGTGGCAGATGTCCTGCAGTAGCTTTGCAACCAAGAGTATAGGGCAGGAAACCTCAAACATCCTCTTGGTGTGGCTGATCTGTTCCCTGTCCTTCAGTGCGCGGATGACATGATTTTGTTGATCCAGGGAGATGTCCAGCAGGTGCGTATAGTGAGGCAAATTCTTGATGCTTTCTCTGGCTTCACGGGGCTGAAGATCAACTACCACAAAAGCACTCTCATACCGATTTGCATTCCCCAAGAAACCTGCCAACAGGCTGCACAGATTCTTCAGTGCCCGGTGGAATCTTTCCACTAGTAGAAAAAGGGCCATTTGTCCCGGTTCATAAGGCCCATCTGTACCGGTTGCGGAACCGGGACTAAATGGTCATTACTAATGCCCTTGGCCTTTAGTTCCGGTTCTTATACGAACCGGGACAGATGGGCCTCCACGTGGCCATTGTGGCGAGCCCAGGCAGGAGAGCCTTTAGTCCCGGTTGGTGGCACCAACCGGGACCAATAGGCATCCACGCGTCAGCTGTTCAGGGGCTAGGGTTTTTTTTCTGAAAGGGGGGTGGATTTGGGGGTTTTGTATGGTTAATTAAGGTGTTTCATATATTGTGTTAGGTAGCTAATTAATTAATAGAGAGAAGTGTCCTCTCTTATCTCCGTGCTTAGTCGACGCTACGTACTATACGTATAGAGGGGCCCTCGACACGCTAGCTAGTAAGAAATGAAGGAAACCATTAAGTATAGAAGTTCGTCATGCATACGAGAGAAGTGACCGACCTCTCCTTCTCCGAGAGATTGGTCGAACAACAAGTTTTCGTATTATCTATCTGACGCTACTGGCTGCATACATATACAATATGTAAGATCTGTTACAATCCCCTAGCATGTGAAATCAAGTTCCACATGGTATTCTCCGGCTTTATTGATGACGTGGTCAAGAAAGAATCCTGCTAATTCCTCTTGAATTGCTTTCATGCGATCTTCTGGTAGGAGTTCATTCCGCATCTCCCACGTCTAATTTGAAGAAGGGGGTTAATACATATATATGAATGAAACTCAAAAGAAGTGATGGTGTAATAAAATGAAATTGTGAATATTATTGCTTACACTCATCAAATTGTCTTTTAGAGTAGCCTCGCTTATCTTTGCAAGTCGCGTTGTAGATGAACTCGCACATGTAGTATCCACAGTAATCATTCCCTTGTTCCTGCCACAAGCACTTTATAAGAAATAGAGGTCAATTAAACTGATAATGAAGCATTATAAATGGCATTGATGAAAGTAGGTAGAATCAACGGAATCGAGATGCGTGGAACTAGCTAGCTACTACTACTTACTTTCGGGCATGTCCATCGCAGCTCCTTCGGCAGTCCCGGAGCTTGTGCGGTGAATACTTTCCAAACCCTGCGAGACAAAGAAAACAATTACTTGATATCAGGAAATGAACAAAAAGTTGCCGATATGGTGCGATAATGATTGATTGAACTTACTTCTCGAGCATTGTAGTCATGTCCGCATAGGTCTCGGGAGATTTTCGTCTCGAGTCTAAGACGGTTACTAGTCCCCGCTCAAGCTTAATCTCCAGGAGAATATAGTGGAAGCTGCGCACGCATGCATAACTCATCAATTACATTATTATAACCTCGCTCGAGTAATAAGGGAAACCGAATATGCACAAGACAGTAACACTCACTCGAAGTTGTAAGGAAAGAGTATTTTATCTTTGTTTTGATTTATTATTAATGATTTGAGCAAGTTGGCCTCAGCATCATCGGCGTTCTTTTCAACCTCAAATTGATCTATGAGATTTGTGTTAATGAACCCAATATCATACATTTCTGCTTTTCTGCACTCGACGATCTTCAATCTGCATAATATAGTGAGGATAATCATATATACATGCAATGAAAGAGCTGAGCTATATATAGAGACTTAATGACAGAAGTAGTACTTACAGACAGTAGCAATTGACCGTTAATTTATCGAGGGCCTTTTGATTGAACCACTGGAAGAACTCCTCAAATGGAACAGTCAACAAATCAATTCCAATGAGGTCGTGCTCCTCTTTAACATTTAGATACAAAGTATCCGTGCCCCCAGACTCTCTGCAGGTTTTCATGTAGCAATCATGGAATCTTTGCATCATCGTTGTTAGAGATTTTTCATCTTTGACAAGAGGCTTCCCTTAATGGTATTCGTGTTCTTCCACCTCCAACAAATCATAATGTACATCATCGGGCGGGTAATCTTCAAGATTGCTATAACCGGGCACCATCCCTCGATCATTAGCGACGATATCGCTAGACACCTTGAGCGGGGGGCACGATTGGTCCGCTTGTTCGCCGAGCTGGCCATTTTTTCCCAACTCATCGTTCTGCTAACCTTCGATCACTGATAGTATTTCCCGATCACTTCGCTTTGATATATACCTTTGCAGTAATGCGCTCATAGTTGTTTTTCAGCGGAGACTTTGGTGGTTAACTCAGGGCATCGATAGTGCGCTTTGCTTTCACTCGGTCTACCTTCTCCTCCGGAGGTGGATGTCTCTTTACTTTCACCCCTTCAAAGAAGTCCTTCACTTCTTTTTCCACGATCTTCGCGTTTTCTTCCACGGTCCTCTCGTATGGTAACTTCTCTAGAGGCTTGAGAGGTGGACCGAATCTGTATTGCCTCCCGCCTCTGGCTGTACTGCTAGACACCAGAGCAGTCGGAGCGGCTGCGCTGTCTTATTTCGTGCTTGCTTACGAGGCAGAGGAGAAGGACTACGACGCGCCGGAGCAGCCGGGGCGGCGGCGGGTCTCTTCCGCCCTTGCTGGCGAGGCGGAGAAGGAGGATGCTGGTGGCTGCTCGGGCGCGCCGGCGCAGGCGGAGAAGGAGGCGGAGTGCCGCCACGCGCCGGAGAAGGAGGAGGCTGGTGGCTACTCGGGCGCGCCAGCGCAGGCGGAGAAGGAGGCGGAGTGCCGCCACGCGTCAGAGAAGGAGGCTGAGTGCCCTGATCACTCGTCGGAGGAGGAGGCAGTGGAGGAGGCGGAGTTCCCTGACTCGCCAGAGGAGGAGGAGGAGGAGGCAGAGGCATCCAGTTCAGAAGGTTGATGAGCTCCTTCCGCCATAGGCATGGAGTCTTCAGACAAGAACCCAGCCGAGTCTCCCCATCACCCATAGGGTGGTCATGCTGGAGGACCTCAAATCCTTTTGTGATTTCATCCACCATCACCCTAGCATATCCTTCTGGAATCGGCCGGCAGTGAAAAGTTGCGCCTGGTTCAGGAGGTGCAACAGAGCCAACAGCCGCCTTGACTTTCAATTCCATCCACTTCGTAATAAGGTAGCAATTCTGAGACGCCGTGATAGCATCCACGGGGTAGCTAGCAGGAGTCGTGAAGACAGGCTCCTGAAGCAGCTCCATGGAAGCCATACTGCTTCTCTGCTGAGATGACGGGGTAGCTTTGGGTGTAGCAGCTTCGGCAAGTCGCGTGCTGTGGGCCTCGTCTCGGTCCTCTAGCACTTGTACCCTTGTGTGCAGCGCCTGTAGTTGGGTCAACTCCTTTTTCTTCTTCCTCTCCCGGCGTTTGTAACCTCCTGCGTCGGAAAATCCAGCCTTCCACGAAAGGGAGCCTGGCGTGCCTCGTGTCCGTCCGGGGTGCTCAGGATTCCCGAGGGCCTCAGTGAGCTCGTCGTTCTCTCTGTCCAGAACGAACGCCCCTTGCTGCGCCTTTTCGATATACTCCTGAAGCTTCTCGATGGGTGTGTTCAGCTGCTCGTTGGTCCAAACGCACTTCCCTGTTACAGGGTCCAATTTTCCCCCAACCCTGAAGAACCAAGTCCTACAACGGTCTGGCCAGTGTCGTGTCTCTGGTTTGATCCCTTTATCAATGAGGTCATTCTCAGCCTTGTCCCACAACGGCCGGGCTTTCAGGTAGCCACCTGACCCCGTGCGATGGTGATGCTTCTTCTTTGCAGCATTTTTCTTGTTTGTCGCTGACATCTTCGCTTCTCTCTCAGATTTCTTTTTGGTGACAAATGCGGGCCACTGATCTTTGATCTTCTCAAATCAGCCGATGAATTCTGGAGTCTTGTCTTGGTCGACAAACGATGATTTCAGCTCATTCTTCCACCTCCTGAATAGCTCAGCCATCTTCTTAAGAGCATAAGCCTTGATCATTGGCTTTTTAACTAGATTCTTTGGATCCTCCTCTGGCAGGAAGCTAAAATTTTCCTGCAGCGCGGTCCAAAGATCAGCTTTCTGCCTATCAGTGACATAAGACACCTGAGAGTCTTTGTCCTTAGGCTTCAACCATTGCTCGATGCTGATCGGGATCATATCCCTAACTAGAACCCCGCACTGAGCATTAAATTTTTGCTTGGTCTGGAGGGGTTCAATCGGTTGGCCAGCGCGATCAATTTCGATGATCGTGTACCTTTCATCCGCGGGCAACTTTCTCTTCGGGCCTCGTCTCGTTACCGAAGTGTTGCTCGATCCGAAGGGCTTGAAAAGAAGGAAAAAGAAGAGAGTTAATATGTGTACATACCAAAAACAATTAATGCATCAATTAGCTATAGTTAGCACATGCTTAATTAATTAATATATATACCTGGTCGGACTCCGTTCGGTCACCGGAGCCGTCATCACGGTGTCCTTCCCCCTCCATTCGGTCACCAGAGCCGTCATCACGGTGTCCTTCCCCCTCCATTCGGTCACCGGAGCCGTCATCACAGTGTCCTTCCTCCTCCATTGTTTGATCATCGTCGTAGCCTGCTTCTTCATCCTGTCTTTCCAGACCATCGGTGCATGTGTCATTGAGAAATGACAAGACGGCATCATTTCCATGTGCGATTATCTTCCCCAACACCGCTTCTGTTGCTTCGTCTCGGGGGTGCGGATCCATAGTTTATGCAAATATTTACAACATGACAATTATTATTCAAACATGACAGATGGATATATTAGTGGCAAACATAGAACTAGCTAGCTAAGCACAATAAGGAATCATATTAGTGGCCTGGCCTCGACGCTTCTCTAGGGTTTGGGGTGGCCTCGGCAACACTTCAAGCGTTTGTGGTGGCCTCAACAATGCTTTAAGGGTTCGGGGTGGCCTCAACGACAACACTCTTTTAACTTGGTAAATTTGGGTGGCCTCAAGAGAGTTTGTCGGTCGGGTAGGTGTTGGGTTTCGTAGTAATTTCAAAAAAAATCCTATGCACACGCAAGATCATGGTGATGCATAGCAACGAGAGGGGGAGAGTGTGATCCACGTACCCTTGTAGATCGACAACGGAAGCGTTAACTTGGTTGATGTAGTCGTACGTCTTCACGGCCCGACCGATCAAGCATCGAAACTACGGCACCTCCGAGTTCTAGCACACGTTCAGCTCGATGACGATCCCCGGACTCTGATCCAGCAAAGTGTTGGGGAAGAGTTCCGTCAGCACGATGGCGTGGTGACGATCTTGATGTTCTACTGTCGCAGGGCTTCGCCTAAGCACCGCTACAATATTATCGAGGACTATGGTGGAAGGGGGCACCGCACACGGCTAAGAATATGATCATGTGGATCAACTTGTGTCTCTAGGGGTGCCCCTTGCCTCCGTATATAAAGGCTCAAGG